>NC_022021.1:32695692-32697413 GCF_000317375.1 Microtus ochrogaster | reverse complement strand
GTGGTTGGTAGGAGTATAAATCTGTGCAGTCATTATGGAAATCATTGCAGAAACATCTCAAAAGGCTAGAAGTAGACCTACCAATGTATCCAGCTATACCATTCCTGAGCATATACCCAAAGGATCCTATTGTTTTACTACAGAGACAGTCCTTCGGCCATGTTCATTGCTGTTCTAGTCAACAATATCTAGGAAATGGAAACAACCTAGACATACATCCATTGATGAATGGATAATGAAAATATGACGTATTTACACAGTGGAATATTATTCAGCTGTGAAATTTTGAAATTTGCAAGTGGAGCTGAAAATAGTTACTGTTAGCAAGGAAACCCAAGCCCAGAAAGACCAACACCACATATTCTTTCTCAAACGTGGATCCTTGGTCTTGCTTTTGATCTTTAGATATGCGTGTTTAAACCGGAGCACCTGTAGAAGTGAAGAAATTAAAAATGCCCCAGGTGAAAGTGAGATTTAAAGAGGAAATTAGTTAAACACAGGTGTTATACAGGGGAAATGGAAATATACAGGGCAAGAAGGGTTGGATGCAGAAGAAGATGGGAGGTCAGGGAAAAGGAGTGGGTATAGGAAAAAATAGCACTAAAGTTCTCTGGAAAAGCCATATGAAGCCTACTGTGTTATATTCCCTAACACACAAGTCTCAATGGAATTACACTATACCGGGAGATAATGTCTCTCCAAGACTTCATACACTAGCAAACAAACAAACAAACAAAAACAGTACTGGGGTGACTTACTATGTTAGCAACAAACCAGTCATGTTAGGGTCAGCTGGGAAGAAGAAACAGACATTGAGGAATTGCCTCCATGAGATTACCCTGTGGGCACGTTTATAAGGCATGTTCTTGGTTGATGACTCACATGGGTGATGGTCCTGGATTGCATCACAAAGCAAGATGAGCAAGCCATGGGGGGGAGCCAGTAATCAGGGTTCCTCTGCAGTCTCTTCTTTAGTTCCTGCCTCCAGGTTCCTGCCCCTGTATTCCTGCCCTGACTTCCCCTTGGACTGTAAACTGTAAGATGGAAAAACCAAACCAAAACAACAAAGCCCTTTCTTCCCAAAGTTTTTTTTTTTAATCATGGTATTCATCATAGCAACAGAAAGAAAACTAGGACAGGTATTTTCCTTTAAGTTATTGGTCAAAGGGGTCCCAGAGATCCATTCAAAGCAATAAACATTATTGCGACTGCGTTTGGTTACCTACCAGAGACTGATGGTAAGACCCTATTGCTGGGAAACTAAGAAATAAAGCTAATGTTGATGTGCAAGCTTCATCTATACGAATAGCTTTCATTGAGTCAGAAGGTTCTTAGCGGGATGCTTAGGAGGAAAAATAGTCAAGAGCTTTATCGAGTTTTAACCTATGATAATGACTGGCTTGGCAGGATTTGCTCTAATGCGCAATAGTGGCATGGATTAGTTATGGGAGCCATCAAGTGGTTTCTGATTGAATTGAATGTCTGCTCCACAAGATGGAATTCATGCTTGGTGCTGTTAGCTGGGCCAGGAACATGTGACTGAGAAAGTCAAGGACTCTAGAGGAGTACCTACTACCACTGTACTGCTAAAACATATCAACAGCCTTCCAAATGCTTAGCTTTACTTATAGACTGCTGCATCTCTCAACTTTCATCAGAGACGCTTCTTTATTTTTGTAGTAAATAATAACTAATACTGAGAATCACAACCGGCCAAGGGG
>NC_022021.1:32674642-32695047 GCF_000317375.1 Microtus ochrogaster | reverse complement strand
AACACCCCATCATGATAAAGATGTTGGAGAGATTAGGGATACAAGGAACATACTTAAATATAATAAAGGCAATATACAGCAAGCCAACAGCCAACATCAAACCAAATGGAGAGAAACCCAAAACAATTCCATTAAAATCAGGAATAAGAAAAGGCTGTCCACTCTCTCCACATCTATTCACTATAGTACTCAAGGTTCTAGCTAGGTTCTATCCCCTTGAGCTCCAATATCAAAAGAAGAAAAGAAGTCAAACTTTCGCTATTTGCAGATGATGTGATAGTATAAATAAGTGACCCCAAAAATTCTACCAAGAAACTCCTATAGCTGATTAACACCTTCAGCAATGTGGCAGTATACAAGGTTAACTCAAAAAAAATCAGTAGCCCTCCAATACACAAATAATAAATGGGCTAAAAAAGAAACCAGAGAAACATCACCTTTTACGATAGCCACAAATAACATAAAATTATCTTGTGATAATGCTAACCAAAGAAGTGAAAGACCTGTATGGCAAGAACTTTAAGTCTCTGAAGAAAGAAATTGAAGAATATATTATAAAATGGAAAGATCTCCCATGCTGAGGAATAGGGAGGATTAACATAGCAAAAACGACAATCTTACCAAAAGCAATCTACAGATTCAATGCAATCCCTATCAAAATCCCATCACAATTTTTCATAGATCTCAAAAGAATAATACTCAACTTCATCTGAAAAAAACAAAAAGCCCAGTATAGCCAAAATAATCCTGTACAATAAAGGAACCTCTGGAGACATCACCATCCCTGACAGCAAGCTCTACTATAGAACTGAAGTAATAAAAACAGCATGGTATTGGCACAAAAGAAGACATATGGATCAATGAAACTGAATTGAAGACTCTGAAATAAATCTACACATCTATGAGCACCTGCTTTTTGACAAAGAGTCAAAATTGTACAGTGGAAAAAAGAAAGCATCTTCAGCAAATAGTGCTGGCATAGCTGGATATCGACACATAAAAGAATGCAAATAGATTCATATCTATCCCCATGCACAAAACTCAAGTCCAAGTGGATCAAAGACCTCAACATAAATCCAGTTATACTGAAATTGACAGAAGAGAAAGTGGGAAGTAGCCTTGAATGCCTTGGTACAGGAGACCACTTCCTAATTGTAACACCAGTAGCATAGACACTGTGAGCAACAATTAATAAATAGGACCTCCTGGAATTGAGAAGTTTCTGTAAGGCAAAAGACACAGTAAATAAAACAAAATGGTAACCTACAAAATGGGAAAAGTTCTTCACCAACCCCATATCTGACAGAGGACTCATGTTCAAAATATATAAAGAACTCAAGACACTAGGTACCAAAATAACAAATAATTCAGTTAAAAATGGGGTACAGATCTAAACAGAGAATTTTTAATAATGCTTGAAAGACATTTAAGGAATTGTTCAACATCCTTAGCCATCAGAGAAATGCAAATCAAAATGACTCTGAGATACCATCTTACACCTGTCAGAATAACTAAGATGAAAAACACTGATGACAACTTATGCTGGAGTTGTGGAATAAGGGGAACACTCCTCCAATGCTGGTAAGAAAACAAACTTGTATAGACACTTTGGAAATTTGTATGCTGGTTTCTCAGAAAATTGGGAATCAATCTACCTCAAGACCCACCCTTGGGCATATACTCAAAGGATGCACAGTCATACCACAAAGACATTTGCTCAACTGTGTTCATAGCAACATTATTCATAATAGCCAGAACCTGGAAACAATCAAGATGCCCCTCAACTGAAGAATGGATAAAAAAAAATATGTGGTACATTTACACAATGGACTATAACTCAACAGTTTAAAAAAAAATGGCATCTTGAAATTTGCAGGCAAATGGATAGAATTAGAAAAAAACATCTTGAGTGAAGTAATCCACTTCACTCAAAGTGGACCAGAAAGACAAGCATGGTGTGTACTCACTTTTAAGTGGATATTAGACATAAAGAAAAGCATTGCCAGACTATAATCCCTGAGAAGCTAGCTAACAAGGAAGAGCCTAAGAGAGATGTGCATGGATGCCCCTAGGAAGGGGAAATGGATAAGCTCTCCTGAGTAAATAGGAAGAAGCACTGGGGGTAGAAAGGTGAAGGGAAGGCCTCATTTGAATCTTCTTGTCCCTTTCAGCACACAGCTTTGGCTCCAACATTAAATTTCCCGGGGCACACCCCTCTCCTTAAGCTGTATATTTTCTGTTTCTTTTTGCTCCACTTGCTCTTTTTCATTGTAAGCCTGCATAAGATTTTTAATAACTATGGGACAGAGTCAATGTCGGCTGTCTTGACGTCTCCTCTGACAAGAAAATTAGTCCATTGTTTTTTTTAATTCATTCTCAGGAAGATTTGCAGGAGAAGGGCAGGAGCAGCTGCATTCTTGCTAAAATATCAAAAGAATCCTCTCTAGTCCAGTTGCTAACATTATATCTCTCTGAAACCTCTTGAGCTGGGCCTCTGCCATCTGCATCATTCTCACGCCATTGTCTTCTAAGCTCAAATTAAGATGATACAGCAAGCCTTGCTTAAAGCATTCAACTGCCTTCCTGATCCAAAAACTTCGATACTCCTCAAAAAATCTGCATGGTCAGGCTTGGCACTACAATTGTCTACCCCCTAACACCAGCTTCTGCCTTGGTTACTTCTCTATTACTGTGCCAAAACACCATAACCAAGGCAACTTATTAAAGAGCTCAATTTGGCAATGATTTCAGAGACTTAGAGTCCATGATGGCAAAGCAAAGGAGCTAAAAGCTCACATCTGGATCACATCCACAACCCTGAGGTAGAAAGAGCAAATTGGGAATGGCGGTGGTTTTTTGAAACTTCCTCCAACAAGGCCACATCTCCTAATCCTTCTGAAATAGTTCTACCAACTAGGAACCAAGTATTTTGAAAGGTCTAAATTTCCCCAATTTTACAACTGGATCTAGGTTTCAGTTTTTAAGACAAAACAAGTCGTCATCCGTCCACCCCCCCCCCCCCCCCCCCCCCCCCCCCGCCGCAACAAAGGGCCATTAATTAGTCAGCACCACCCCTGACAGCAGAGACAGGGAGGGAAACACATACAAGGCCTGAGTCAGTCCCCTCAATATGCCAACACAGTGACCAAAAACGGACGGTTCCTATAACCCCCTGAAACAGTACAGACTTGCCCTAAGATGAAAAAAGATACCCAAAGATGAAAAAAATAAAGCCTCAGTCAATCAAAAATATGTTAATGCAACTGCAGCTAGTTTAACCAATCATGTTTTAGATGACCTAACTGTTCCTGAAACTCCCCTAGCTATGCTTAAAAGAACCTGCGCGCCTTTGTCCTGGATCACCATTTGTACAAGTAGTCGATCTGCGTGCTGGAAGTTTCTGTGGAGTGCACACTCTTTGTTCCTGCACACTAATTGAGTCTGGGGGCTTCCTTCAGCGTTTTCTTGGACCCTTACAGTATAAATGGCCTGCGGAGGCCATTATCATTCAAGCACTACGGAACAGAAAGATTACGGAAGCCAAAGTGTGAGGAAAATTGCTATAAAGAGGGTTTTCTTCCCATGACAGAGTGTTTGCACACAAAGACTCACAGTGGCGGTGGCTTCAGGCATAAGATAAAGTCAGTTAAAAATCCAGAAGGGATGGAGGAGGAACTGCTAAAGTCCCACCCCCACCTGAAAAGCTATTGGTAGTTGATGACAGGGAAGTCTGGGAGGAGACGGAGAAGAGGAAATGATGGGTGGATCTGATCAAAACACATTAACACAAAAATTCGCAAACAATCAATTAAAAACACACTTCACTAACTCATAATAATAATAAATAATAATAATAATAATAATTTTGTGAATGGAAAAAGTTCAAAGGATGGACTGCTGGCTGAGAGAAGGTAGAGGAGCAGATTGACCTCAGCATGGGGACTTGAGCACCTCAAGGAAACTTAAAAACCTACCCCTTTTAAATGCAAATTCTTTGGTCAATACGAGAAAAAAGGTCCCAGGTTATTTTACACATGCCTCCAGCCTTAGACATTACTCACTCTGGAGACCCCACGTACACCACAGCAGACATGTTAAAATCTACCAACATTTTATATTGAAAATATGAAATAAGTTGTGGTTTGCTAGCCTTATGTGCTGTTATATACCCATTAATCTTTTGCAGATATTTGTCATTTCCTGTTTTCTTTTCTTCTTCACCCCTGGTGCTATGAATAGAAACCTAATGCCTAGCTTGCACTAAGCACATTGACTACCGTTGACGTATGTCCCTAGCCCGTTTGCTTGCTCACTTGATTGCTTGGTTGGTTGATTTTAGTATAATATTTGCAGAGGGGTAGCACTCCTTCCAAGGAAACAGATAGTGGGAACATTGTATCTAATGCAGTACAAGACAGTGCAAGCAAATTAAGGATGGAATTGCAAATCTGCATTTAGAACGCATTCCACTGACTCTTACTGCACACCTAAGATGAGAGAAAGTTACAGAGCCCACAGAAGCCAAGGTATGCGCTAGGAACTGTGGGGGTACATCATTTGACTAAGAAACATGGTTCCTCAATGAGAGCCTGACCCCAAAATTCAAAAAGAGAGAAGTTTCCAGAAGTGATGAGGAGATCAGTAAGTTCTCGTATTTTCGCACATACCCTTCCACTTTTCCATACCTAAACCTCTCCGGAAAAGACTGCAAGCTTCCAATTAAAATACCAGAAACCATACAAACGTTTATTTAAAGCCCCAGGTGAGGCCTCCCACTACCGTGTTTTGGGTTTTTTTTTTTCCAGAACTTTTCTGGCTACCTTCCCTGCATGTGTCAGTCTATAGGTAAGTAATTGAAGCCCTCTAGAGTTGACTCGCCAGCACTGCTCAGCATTTGCTTCTGCATCTCTTACTCTCCAAGCCTCAGCTGGGGAACTCCCCCTCTCCCAGGACCCAATCGGAGTTTCACTTCAATTAGCTTAATTGGAAGAAGACACAACTAAATCTCCAATTAAAGTTCTAAACGAGCTATTAGAATAGCCTATTTTCGTCCTTTCCGAGTAAGCTCGGCTAATAGTCATTTTTTTAAAAGGTAAGTCTCCTTAAAGGAGAGAAGGTGGGCATTATCGGATCAATTACTGCCGTCAACCACACCTCATCAGAAACCGGGGTCATTTGTTTCACTTAGGTGATTTGGAAGTAAGCCATTTACTCGGTTTTTATTAATTTTAATTTTTCTAAAGTTATTATACGTAGTTTCAAATGTCAAATCGCTCTTTGAAGTTTATAATGAAGGGGCCGACAAGATGGCTCATCTGAAAAAAAGCACTTGTTGCAAAAGCATCATGACCTGAGTTCAGTCCCTGGATCCCACTAAAAGGTGGAAGGAGAGATGCAACTCCACAAAGCTGTCCTCTGATTTCTACATGTGCCTTGTAGCATGCATTCACCCACCATACATACACACACACACACACACACACACACACACACGCACACACACAGAGAGTATAAACTTCCCATTTCACCCTCTTCCCTTACACAGAAATTATCTTCAACTCTTCTAGACTTCCATCAGTCATGGTGGTACCATTTTGTAATTTAAAAAGTTGTTAACATCAACTAGAGTTCAACCTAATGCTACTGTTTCTTGGGTTTACAGTTTTAAATAGCATGTATTGACTTTCCACTATCAAGAATGATGATTTAGATTCACTAAAACCTTTGCCCCCAAATACACACACACACACACACACACACACGCTCAATTCTTTCCCTCCATTTTTCTACTATAGCTACACCACATTTGGCAATTCTATTTAAGGCGTATACTATCCCTGTGTAAATATTCTGACACAATACTAAAAATTCACCCCCCTTTCCTACTCAACTTTCTTCTTCCAAAAACTAGTATGCTTCTTAAAAAAAAATACTTCTTAATCTTCTACACACCTGTCATACTCTCAAATGGATACGGCCATTACAATATCAGGTAAGAAATGGTCCATCCCTGTGATGTCACAGATAGCTTTAATTTAAAGGCATTTGTGTGAGGAAAGTGTGGTCAGGTCACATCCACAGCACCTCTTCACAGGTCCTCCACTATGGAGAGGTGACAGTGGGACCAGCAGAGGCTAACGATTATACGAGGTACTAAGCGATGGATGAGTGGCAGGTGGACGGATGGGTGTGACTATCTGGACCACCAGAACAGCCGTGGGTGTGGAGGTAGCGCTGTTCTCTATTGCTCATCCTGCTCCCATCCATCTGTGCTCCACAAGGCCTTCCCTTCTATACCTTTTCCCGGTTGTCATGTGTATTTACTCTTCAGCTGCTAGGTTTTGGTCCTAAAGATAAAACTTAACCTACTGAAATGTAAGGACATAAATCATTCTTTAAATTTTCCATATGGACCTGTCTATTGCTCGTTTTTTTACTCTTCTTGGGAATTAATTTTGTTCTTTGACAATTTCATAGATACACATATTATTCTGATTACTCTTTCTCTCCAACACCTCTTTTGTCTCCCTCTGGTCCCAACAATCGCCCGTCCTTACTGGCCAGTCTCCCAGATTTTTCATGACTTTTTGTTTGGTTTGGGGAACTCTTTAGTAAACAGGGCCATTTGTATGAGCTCTGATTTAGAACTATCTATTGGAGCCCAGGGAGGTCACCAGTAAGTTTACAACTGAATATAATGGCAAAGGAGGCAAAAGCATACATTGGAAAAAAAGGTATTCTATTCAAGAAATGATTCTTATGCAGCTGCAGATAACTAAATAAAATTCATATATTTCACCGTGCACAAAAATCAACTCAGAAAAGATCAAAGACGTCAATTTAAAACCTGAAACACTGAAACTCTTGGAGAGACAAACAGGGATCACTCTTCAAGAGCTGAGTTAGACAAGAAGTTTCTGAACAGAGCATCAATGGCACAGAAACTAGACCCAAGTACCAACAGATGAGAATATATGAGATTAAAAGGTTATGGTAGTGCATGTCTTTTATCCCAGCACTCAGGAGGCAAAGGCAGGTGAATCTCTGTGAGTTCAAGGCCAATGATCTAGAGCAAGTTCTAGAGATACATGATGAGACCCTGCTCTAAAAGTTTTCTGCACAGTAAAGAAAACTAACAGCAGGACAGACAGACAGACAGACAGACACCAAATGGGAGAAAAATCTTTACTAGCTGTTGTTCTTCAGACCAGGGCTTAATATTCAGAATTTACAAAGAATTGCAGAAACGTAATGTTTAGCTGGGAATCCCCACTTTGGCTCCACTTCTCCCTCTCCAGATCCCACCCTCTGAAAGCCCAGCAAGCAGTGGTTCCTCCCCTGGAGCTGCAAAGACCATGCCTACAGGGTATTTAAGGTCCCTCCTTGGGAACAGTGGTATGATTTCTCCTCTTTCTTTCCATGAGAACACCTGGGAATGCTTTGCTCGGTTTAAACCTGGTCTTATTAATTAAGCTTGACTTGGCTTATTGCTTTAGCAAAGAAACTCACTACTGAGGATTCAAAAACACTTATCACTAAATATCAAGGAAATAAAACTGCCACGCACCAAGTGGGCTAATTAATCGAAAAGGCAGTTTTGAAAAAAGAAACAAGTAGTATTGTGTAGAAGTTTCTTCCAAAATTAACAGATTTCATCCTGCAAGGAAGCTCCTTAAGCCAGAAAGTAAACAATTCAAAATAGCTTCAGGAAGTCCCCTGAAACTGACTGGTCACTAGGCCCATCCCTCCACAAGAGTAAACAGTAAAAATTGCTGAGATATGCTCTCAGACACCACAAGCTACAAAGCAGCAGATCAAGTCAAGCATCCTGAGGGAAGCAGAAGTCAGATGAGCTTCCTAGAAGAGGATTAGACCAACTAAGCAATAAGGACTCTCTCCAACCTGTTGAGTTGCCTCCAGGCTATGTGATATGCTCCCATCTTCCAGGTTTATGAACTGTCACCCATGCTAGGTAGACTTTGATAATACAGCTGTCCGTGAGTCATTTATGCTCCTGTAAGTAACCCCATATTCTTGTAAGTAACCCCAATAAAACTCATTGGTTCACTAAGTTGGACTTGGATGGTATCAGTACTTTGGTCTATCACAGGCTCACTATCTGGGGTAAGCAGGTGTGTGTGTGTGTGTGTGTGTGTGTGTGTGTGTGTGTGTGTGTTTTGCATCTCAATGGCCAAATTTTTTAAAGGTTCGGCTTCTCTAGATTACACCTCCCCTCAGTCACAATGGCCATCATCAGGAAATCTGACCACAAATGCTAGAGAAGACATGGGAATACAACCAATATGGAAATCAGTTTGGGGGGTTCCTTATGAAGTTAAAAGTAGAGTTACCATAGGACCCAGACGCTCCACTCCTGGCATAGCCTCAAAGAACCCATAGCCCAGCACAGAGATATTTTGTACCTCCAAGTTTATTGCTGCTTTATTCACTATAGCAAGAAAATGGAACCAACCTAATTGCCCATCAACAGATGAATTGATGATGAAAATCTGGTACACATATAAAATGCATTCATTTTCTTGGCTATTCTCCTTATTTTATAGGATTTTAGTGCTGCTTCTGAAGAGCTTAAGCAAATTCATGCATCCTAGCCAAAAGGTCATCCAAATTATGCATTTTTCATTACCATTCAATTTGATGGCATGAATAAACATCATTATAACGAGTCCTTAGCACCACAATTATGAGTTGTGTTCTGCATCACTGTCTAGCAGAAGATACTTGAATATATAATTGTAAACAAAAACGATTGTGATATGCCAAGCTATGGACACACGTCAAGGCTTCTAAGTGAAATAAATGATCAAGCTAGATAGTAAAAATGAATTGGGCGGGGAAGAAGAAAGGGCATCCATGCAGAATGAACAGCCTATCAGATGGCCCAAAACTTGAAGAGACCGTGGTATGCTAGAGAATTTAAAATGTCTGGTGGAGTGGAGAGCTGTGTGGTGAGCGGAGAAAGGAGCAGACGGACAAGCTCACGCGGCGCAGTGTGAGACGCAAGATAGGGTTTGGGCTTTGAAACAGAAGCCCTTGTGCAATCTAAACATAGGATGCAATGATACGGTGAGCCATTCTGTGGAGAGACAGCTCTATGTTAGGGTCCGTAAGAAGTCCCCCCAAAAGACTACCAGTCACATAGGCAATCAACAAGAGTGCTTATTTTTCCATGCAAGGGAGGTCAACCATTCAGGGAATGCGCAAATGGCAACCCCTGTGAAGCTCTCAGGCTGACTTAAGCAGGGTTAGGGGAATTCCAGGGAGAGGAGGTTAGTCTGGGCGCTGATTGGTGGGTTTAAATGCAAGGTTTATGGGTTGCTATAGAATCGGTTGGTGGCTTAATGGTTAGGAACTTTCCAGCTGCATGGCAGAGACGTTATCTTTAGTTCTCTTTATCTTACACGAGGCTGTGGGCGCCCTCTGATTGGTTGTCCCTCGCTTGCAGCTTTCCCAAAAACCACTTGCTCAGCCTGTTTATTTTAAATGAACTGCAACTGAGGTCTGGTCTTTGGCAGGGCCACTTGGAGCCTGTGATAGTGTGAGTTTGACTCTTTCCCTCTGGTTACGGAATGAAGAAGGGCTGAGAAGACAAACGGAGTAACGCAGACGGAGTGACGAGCAGAGGGTAAGAGCATGGGTGGTGGAGTCCGTGTAGCAGGAAGTGAGACAGTCTGGCAGACACTAGCACAGGGGGACAGAGATGTGGTCTTCAGGTCCATGGATCTGTGGGAGATTTCTAACCGTTTTGCTGATGGACTGGGTTGAGGGCAATTCCCACATTTCTAGACTGCGTATATATCATCCAGATATGAAAGAAAAAAGTTTGAGGAACAGACACTGTTCAGTTCAAACGTGCTCATTCTCAGGCATGTGATATTTAAAAAGAGAAGCTGGGCGGTAGTTAAATACATGGAACTAAAGTTTAATGTGATCAACTTAAGGTGTGACTGTGGCTTTGAGAGACAGTATCTTCTAGCTGTGAAGAGACACCATGACCAAGCAACTCTTCTAAAAGAGAGCACTTAATTGGAACTGGCTTACAGTTTTGAGGTTTAGTCCATTACCATCACTGCAAAAAGCATGACAGCACACAGGCAGATATGGTGCTGGAAAAGTGGCTTGAGACTTCTACATCTAGATCCACAGGCTGGAGGAAAAGAGAGCCTCTGGGCTTGGAAGGGGCTTCTTGAAACCTCAAAGGCCACTCCTGTTAACACCTTTCCTCCGACTAAGGCCTCCCAATCCTTCAGATAGTGCCACTCCCTGGTGACCAAGTATTCAAATTTTTGAGCCCATGGAGGCCATTTTCATCTGAACTGCTGCAGATAGCAACAGATAGATGGCAATTTGGGGTGAAGAATGAGATTGGGCAGAGAAAACAGGAGAGCCTGTGAAGAAGAGGAACATGACATAGTGTCAGAGAGACGGGAGTCATGAAATAAGCAAAAGCAAAGAATGGGCTATGACTGAGAAACAGTTTCCCAAAAACTAGAAGGAAAACATGGGAAGTTGACAAGTCCAATATGAGAGAATTGGCCAAGTGGGTTTGGGGAGCAACTTAAAAACATAAATTTCCAATGGACATGGAAATGGGGGGGGCATGGAAGAAACTGGCTTTATATGGCCCTATGCCTGACTGCTGGGGCTAAAGATACAAGATCAACAAGGTTTGCCTGCCATAGCCAGAAAATAAGAAGCAAGTAGAAGACGGGAGACAAGGATGTGGGGAACACACCCTCAAAGATGACCCCTCAATTTGGGGTCACCAACTTCTGGGATGCCTGTGGGAAGATGAGTGTAAGTACCACTGTGCAGAAGAGGAGGAATAGGGCTAAGAAAGACCTTCCAGAGCAAATGGGCCCAGCTATGATAGTTCACCAGGAATTTTCCATTTGATGATGACAAGAAAGGGATCTTCATTCAGCAGAAATCAAAGTCGGAACTTTGCATTCAGATTTCTCTTTTTGTTTGTTTGTTTTTTGGATTTTTTTGAGACAGGGTTTCTCCGTAGCTTTCGGTTCCTGTCCTGGAACTAGCTCTTGTAGACCAGGCTGGCCTTGAACTCACAGAGATCCGCCTGCCTCTGCCTCCCGAGTTCTGGGATTAAAGGCGTGTGCCACCACCGCCCTGCTTGCATTCAGATTTCTTGTTGGCTAGTAACCTGTGGCGGAATCTTCTCCCACAAAGCTGGGCGGCAACAGCAAGTCACGGGTCCTGGACAGCTGCCATACTGTGAAGGAGAAGCCTGTGCATATGGGGTGCAGAGCTGCTAAGTCATGGTGCTTAGTGTTCGATATAGTAAATGCCTTCTCTCCTCGGGACCAGCTCGGTGTTCAAGTTTGTGAATTTGCAGTAGCCGCCGTCTCTATGCTGCTGTGAGTAAAGTTTGATCCCTCCTTTTGTCCAAAAACCTAAAGGATGTAAGGCCACTCACCTTTCCGTCAAACTCAAAAACTACACAGAAAGTGGAAGGCAATAATGCTGTGCTTTTATGAACTAACTCTATGATGGATTCAGCAGTGCTAAAAAATGCACCCTCTTGCAAATGTAGCTCACAGTTCAGAAGATCGTGTTTCTTCCGAGATAAAACGCCTCTTAGGATTTCTCTGAAGCAGTGATTTGGTGATTCTTGTGCCGCCGTATTAATGGCATTGATGACACTCTTAAAACAGGAGCAGTTCTGATGCCTGCAACACCCGCACCCCACCGTCTGATTGTGAGACCCTAGTGTTGCATTACATTGACACATCTTAGTGTTAAAGCTGTACCATGGCCTCGGAAAACAGAGGACCTCTGTAATCAAGGGGGACTGGTGTCATGGCTCTTGGGGAAACTTGAAAGCATCCACGTTTCCGTCATTGACCCTCTACTGCATTTGCCTTAGATCTACTCTTTAGAATGCAAAAGTCTGTCTTCAAAGCCTCCCTTTGTATCCCTTTGTATCTGTGTAACACAGGTCTACTAGGGATGCCTGACCATGGTACTGATGTTTAGAAGGAACAGTGTTCATCATCACCATTCATAATAATCAGCCCTCTTCGTCTCGATTTTGTTGGTAAAGCCCTCTGGGAGATGGCACTCACGTGACAAATACAATGAGCGGTGCTTCTGTACGGTCCGTCAATACACCTGCTGTTATATACACAGTGGGGCCCAGCGAATGTTTACTGAATACCGGAATAAGTAAATTTGTATATCTCTGAAAAGTTCTCTTTAATATCTATCCTTTGGGAGTGTCAAGCTGTGGCTAAGGCAATCAGGTGGAACCGTTGTAATCTTTCCCTAAGCTTTTGTACCTTAAGTTTTACATAAGCCTAAGTTCGCTTTCAGACAACAAGTGTATAAAACGTCTCAGCTGTGTTTGTAATGAGTCTTCATATTACAGAGTTGCAGAGTTGAGCCTCCACAGGCATCGACCTTAAAATCCCTAGGTAAAATATTGGATGGTCACCCAGAGAAAGGCATGAAGGGTGTGTGTGTGTGTGTGTGTGTGTGTGTGTGTGTGTGTAAGACTGCAGCTGGTTTTTAAGAGGAAAAGGTTGAATCCCTTAGGGACAAGTGTTCTACACACAGAGAAAGACAATGTTTGTCTCTTCTGAGTGCATGCTAATGGGGAGGAAGACGGTGCTGAGCAAGCAGCATGTGTAGGATATTAGTGCGGACCATGAAAAGATGCCGCACAATCAAAACTGATGGGGGGAAGGGGCTCATCCAGCAGGTTTGGAAAACAGCTACAACTTTTGCAAAAAATAGGCATTTTTTAAGATTTTGAAATTGAAATGCCTTCTGAACGTTTAGTTTGTTGTCAAAAGGCAACATTGTTTTTCTGAGTTTGGCTACTTAAGTAGACTGTGTTTTGTTAGGATGAAGGAATAACACAAAGCAATAGCTGAAATCCAGCCCTGGAAAGTTTAAGCCTGAGAAAGAAAAATAAATAAGCCATTGATTTAAAGGGGAAGAATGCTTTTCAAACGAGGGTTAATGAAACAAATCACTTTCTACATGTACAAACTCTCGACCTCCGAAACACCCCAGCCATTCACTCGAGTTTTGCTCTTAGCTCGCTCCAGCTCCCCCTCTTTTGTTTCTGAACACATCAACTCGGGTGTTTCCAAAAGCATTTGTTGTGCACCTTCCCCATGCAGAGACACAAAGAAAGTTGGGTTTCGCTCATTCTAGGAGAGCTGTTAAATATTTTCACACTGAGAATGGCTCTGCATTGTTCATTAAAAAGCGCCTGTTTGTACTCCCAACTGTTGGAATCCAAAAATTACTTGATTCTCCTAACTACCAACAATAGATGGATGCCTTTCTAACTAATCTCTTATGTGGCTAAAGTTAATAAACCCCTAAGGAGGAATTAATAGGCTACCTTTCCACTTTACAGCACTGGATACATTAAATCATGATTCTAAGTATCTCAAAGTCGTTAACTCTGCATAATTTTGCATGGGGTGAGGGAGGAAAAGCTGCATGAACGCTATTCTTTCCCACTTGAGATGAAAATTTAAATTTAGAGTAATTGTCTAAATTGGTAGTGTCCCTCTCTAGCATGTGAATTACTAACTCATATAATTAGAGGAAAATTACTGAAATACTAAATAGTTAAGTATTTTATTGACCTAAAAGTAGTATTTAGCATAGGCGTGTATATAATTATATTTTGACATATGATCTCTTGACTGCTACCTTCCTCTTTGTCTATTTTCTATGGAGGAAATCTTTCTATTTTTTGATAGTTTTCTAGTTCGGAGGTAAACAATATACCTTAAATATGTTGTTATAAGCATTGTGTTATTCTCTTTCATAATATTTAATCTGCCAAAATTATGTTAGCAGCCAATCTGTAGTAAATATTTTCCTCAACTATCAAAATAAATTGTAATTAAACACCTTATGTGATGGTCAGAGTTTATCATCCTTTCAAAATATAAAACCAACTATTTTAATAAAATATATGGAAGATGCAGGACATAAAAACCTGAACTTAAAAACAATTAACATTTAGTTTTGTCAGTGAAATACTTACTTTTTAAAAAAAAGACTAGAAATTTATCTCGATGGCAGAATGTTTGCCTACCATGTGCAGGGCCTTGAGTTGGACAATCAATACTGCATAAAGATGTGGGGTTACATGGCTGTACCCCAGAGCTCTTGGCTGATATGGGATTTCCCTCTGTATGCTGTGAATATGTTTTATTACCATTGGTTACTAAAGAAGCTGATTCGACCTATGGCAGGGCAGAGTAAAGTCAGGTGGGAAATCTGAACAGAAATATTGAGAGAGAGTAGGCAAAGTCAAAGAGACACCATGTCGCTGCCAAAGGAGAGAGATGCCAGAACAGAACCTTACCTGTTCTTATAGACTTGTGGTGATACATAGAATAATAGAAATGGGTTAACTTAAGATGTAAGAGTTAGTTAATAAGAAGCTTGAGCTAATAGGCCAAACAGTATTGTAATTAATATAGTTTCTGTGTGATTGTTCAGGTCTGGGTGGCTGGGAAATGAAAGAGCCGTCTCCTTCTACACTTGGCACTCAGAAGGATCAGAAACTCAAGCTCATCCTTAGCTACATAGCAAGCACAAGACCAGCCTGAGAGCCTAACTCAAGTAAAACAAAGAGTAAGACTTCAGAACGTTTCCAACTGGCTGGAGATACAAGCTTATAGAACACTGACTCAATGCAGTGTTGCGGGATATTTGTTTACTCTGTGTGAAGATGTCTCTATGTTTTGTCTCACCTGCCTAAGGCACCTGGTGGCCTTAATGACGAGCTGAATGGCCAATAGCTAGGCAGGAGAGAATGGGTAGGACTTCTGGGCAGAGATGGGTACTGTGAAGAGAAGAGAGACAGATTTCACCAGCCAAAATGGATGGAGTTGGATATACAGAATGGAGGCGAGGTAAAGAGCCTCGTGGCAGAATGTAGATTAATAGAAACAGGTTCATTTAAGTTATAAGAGTTAGTTGGACACTAAGAGAGATTTAAGATCTAATCTACATGAGAAGTAGAAAATAGAAAAAGACAAGATCTCCAGAGTAAATTGGGAGCATGGGAACCTTGAGGGAGGGTTGAAGGGGGGAGGGGAGAGGCAGGGAGGGGAGCAGAGAAAAATGTAGAGCTCAATAAAAATCAATAAAAAAAAAGATATAAAAAAAGAAGTTTAAAAAAAGAGTTAGTTGGGAACAAACCTAAGCTAAGAACAAGCTTTCAGAACCAATAATAAGTCTCTGTGTCATTATTTGGGGGCCGGTAGTCCAAAGAAAGTCTGACAAGAAAGACCTGAAAAAATTCAGTATATTATGGACATTTATAGGGGCATCTGCAAGCCTTGCCTTCATCCCACACCAGGATGACTCAAGTATGTTAACTATGACTACTTAGAAAAATGACTTAAATGGATCAAGGCGTTCTCTTCCCCGCCTTCAGTGATGTCCCCAGCTAAGCTGTAGTGAGAAATGATAATGAAGGGGAGAGTACTGTGCTCAAATTCCAAAATACTGCTTGGTGAGACCCATCCTGTCCTCCCGCTTTCAACAAAGAGCAACTGCCTGACCAAGGAGTAGAAGCTGGCTATGGTGAATCAGGTCCAAAATACCTCAGGCATGACAAACACTCCTAAATTCTAGAGCAGTAATCACTCTGTGAGGGATGCTGCCCACTCCTCACTTGTTGCTCAGGAAGAAGCAACCCATTGTAGGACTTCACATCGGATATCGGATCTCTTTCCTGACCGCCCCTTGGCCACTGGTATAGCGTGAAACTACTGCCTGGGCATGATGGAGTGAGTTCTTGTGATGGCTAGTTTTGTGTCAACTTGACACGAGCTTAAGTCTTCTGAGAGGGAGGAAGCCCTCCATTAGATCCAGCTGTAGGGCATTTTCTTAGTGACTGATGAGGAGGGCCCAGTTTCTTGTGGGTAGTGCCATCCCTGGGCTGGTGGTCTTGGGCTCTAGAGGAAAGCAGGATGAATTAGCCACCTTTCCATGGCCTCTGCATCAGCTCCTGCCTCCAGGTGCCTGCCCGTCTTGAGTTCCTACCCTCACTGCCTTTGATGGTGACCTGTTACTTGGAATTGTCAGTGAAATAACCCTTTTCCTCCTCAAGTTGCTTTTGGTCATGGTATTTCATAACAGCAATAGCAACCTTAACTAAGACAGTTCTGGTGACTGATGTTTGGGCAGCAGAGAAAAATAATTGCTTCAGGGTAAAGAGCCTTCTCCTGAAATAGAACACCAGGGCACGACAAGAGCAGCCAAGCTGGTCCACATATCAATCTCTTAAGAAGTGTTCTGCTTCGTGGATATTTGGAAGATATTCTCCTAAAAGAAAAGCTTTTCCCATCCAAAGGGGCGTGCCTTAGCAAAGCAGATGTGAGACAGATAAGATGGGCCTTCTCCCAGTGGCACTGGGCAGATGTTGAGTATAGAGAATCCCAGTTAAAATAGCCAGTAGTGTAAACGGCAAGTCCCTTTGATGAACACCCCCTCTAATGTTTGTTTTCCTGCAAACAAAGAAAGACATTGGGGATGGGGCAATTTGACTCCTTCACTAGCAACTTTGGGACACTCCCACCTGCCCTGGATGCTTGAGCAAAAGAACTGTCAGTCAAATGAGCAGACAGCTACCCTTAATGCAGCTCCAGTCTTTTTAAACACCCCATGCCATAAGGAAATTGTGTAATGATCTCTGCTGTTTTCCCTGCTGGTGCAGCTCCATCACCGCTTCCATGTCTTTGGGTACCAGTTGCTCTTCTGCCACTGAAGCTGCTGCTGGTCTCCTGCCTGTCACTGCTCACCATCCATGCTGCTTCTTTCTTTACTTTACCAGCTTGGTTCTCTCCACTAAAGGTGGACAAGAAAAGACCGCCTGATAGAAGCCTTTCTTTGGGCTAATAGTCTACCATCAAGAAAAAGAGGGCTAAAGGCTGGCTCCCCTCCAGTTCACCAAATGAGCTGGACATCCTGCTTATATGGGGGTGGGGGCCGCAGGAGACAGGTGCAGAAGAAGCAGAGCTGAGTAGCGAGCAAGCTAAGCTGAGAACTGGGCATGGCGACAAGCCGTCTGGCAGACAGGAATCGGCAGAACCGCAAGACCAGTGGCCAGCAGCAGCAGCAGAAGTGACAGAGGCAGGAGATGTTGGCAACTGTGACAGCAGC
Organism: Microtus ochrogaster; assembly: GCF_000317375.1. Lineage (NCBI taxonomy): Eukaryota > Metazoa > Chordata > Mammalia > Rodentia > Cricetidae > Microtus > Microtus ochrogaster. Next base: position 32,677,863 of record NC_022021.1, on the reverse strand, counting down.
CAGAGCAACAAGATATGGCTGAACAGTTCCAGAAGGAAGGCAAGGAAAAGAGGAAGAGCAGAAACCATGAGAACGTGATAACAGAGGCGAAAAACTGCAGGCACCGAACACTAGAGAGTCTGAGTCTCTAGGGAAATGGTTCTCAACCTGTGGGTGGGGACCCCTCTGGGTCAAATGGCCCTTTTACAGGGGTCACCTGTCTCATGGTTTCAGTGGCTGTGAAGAGATACCATGACCACAGCAAATCATATAAAGGAAAATATTTAATGGGGTGGCAGCTTCAGAGATTCAGTCCATTATCATCAGGGTAAGGCATGGTAGCGTGTTGGCAGACATGGTGCCAGAGAAGGAGCTGAGAGTTTTACGTGATATGCAGGCAATAGAAAGTGAACTGAGACACTGGGCACATCTTAAGCACAGGACACCATAATGCCCTCCCCCACGTTTCCTCCAACAAAGCCACACCCCCTAATAGTACCACTTCCCATGAGCTTATGGGAGAGTCGATTACATTCAAACCACCACATCACCTAAGACCACTGGAAAACACAGTATTTTCACTTTGATTCATAACAGTAGCAAAATTACATTTATAAAATAGCAACAAAAATAATTTTATGGTTAGAGGTTCCCATAACACGAAGAACTACATTAAAAGGTCGCAATGTTAGCGAGGTTGGGAACCACTGCTCTAGGATCAAGGCTCTCGGACGCCGGACGAGAATTCCTAGCACTATACAGCCGAGAGCCCTGATATCGGAAACCTGCGTGAACCTGGCAACGCTAGCAATCACCATTTGCTGCTGCTGCTGCTGTCTGTGTGTGTGTTGTCATCCCTCACTCCTGTCAGCTGCTGAGGGACACACACGCTACCACAGACCAGCACCTGGAGAGCTTCTCCTTGTTGACTCGTGACTTCATTATAATGTTATTAAGCCTCTGAGAATTCCAAACATTCAGAGAATATATTTTAATCATAACCACTTCCCACTCTTCCTAATCCTCAATGTGCGCCGCTTCCAACTTCATGCTTTTTCTTTTTTAACGACCCACGGAGTACAGTTTGTACTGCCCATATACCCACAGGCCCAAATCCTAAAGGAAACGACTCTCCCTCCTCTAGAAGCCACCAGGCTTCAATAGCTCCTCAGCTGGTCCCAGAACGATATGTAGTTTGATCTTGACAGGGCGTGTGCAGGCAACCCCAGCTGCAGTGAGTTCAACAGCAAATGGTCCTGGTGTCCAGAAGCCGATCTTACTCTGCTCCCCACCAGCTTCTGGTTCTCACATCTCTTCTTCCCTCTCTAGCGATGGTCCCTGAGCCATGGTTAATGGGGGTGTCAGAGATGTCTCATCTGTGCCTGAGCGCCCCAGAGTCACCTGTTCTCTGACCAGTTGTGAGTGTCTACCTCAACCCCTGTGTTAGCTAGGGCTTCTGTTGCTAGGAAGAGACACCATGACCACAGCAACTCTTACAAAGGAAAACGTTTCATTGTGGTGGCTTGCTTACCGTTCAGATGCTTAGTCCATTATAGGTACGGTGGGAAGTAGGGAAGCAGGCAGGCAGACATTGGTGCTAGAGAAGAAGCTGAGCGTTCTTACATCTTGACTCACGGGCAACAGGAAATGGTCTGTCTTACTGGATGTGTCTTGAGCATATATGAGACCTCAAAGCCCACCTCCTCAGTGACGCCCTTCCTCCAAGAAGGTCATACCTACTCCAACAAAGCCACACCTCCTAATAGTGCTGCTCCTTTCGGAGGACATTTTCTTTCAAACCATCACAACCCCCATCCGCTACACAAAGAAAATTCTCTGATAGATCTGAGAGCTACATTCACCTATGATGCCCACGAGGCAGAAGGGCCCTAGATAGCTGACCAACAAGAGAGTTAACAGTCTGTTCTGTCTCACATTGCCACGTCACAGGCCCCAAAGACAGCAGCTTCAGGTCATTTGCCCCTGGCAGATAAGAGTCACCACCCTTTGCACTAGCCTTTTGTATCTCTCTCTGAGTGGGCCTGTGTGGAATATGTTGTCATCCCTCTCTGCCACTTCATTTCCATCATGTCAAGACTGTACTCAACCAATCTTTACAAATTTAAATTCCAATGAGAAGAGATCATCGGACCATCTCAGCGAAACAATTCTGAGTTTCTTACGCAAATTATCTCATCTCTTCTTCAAGGAGAGCGGCATACTAAGGCAGAGATTAATGTCAAGTTATACTTTGGACCCTAGATTGGATCCTTCCTGATACAGAACTACATAAGTAGTTCCCAAGGTCTTTGGCCCCTGGAAATGGCATGATCTTTCAGTGATATTGGAGACAAGAAGTCCCTACATTACCCAGTGATCTAAGAGCAAAAAGATTCTGGAAGTGAAATGTTGGTGTCTAAATACTTAAATATTTCTTGGGGAAAATCATGATTGAATTGGCTTTTAAGAATGAATGGCAATGTCGCAGACACAGGTGGCAGAGTCAGGTTCTGAGGAAAGAGGGATGACAGCGGGGACCTCGCTGTCGTGAAGGCAAGGGATTCAGTATGGCAAAGCTAGCAATTAGCTTGGGAGGACTTGGAGTCAGAAAATAACATGACAAGGCATTTGAATTTCCTTCTAAAGGCTTAGAACATGTCCTTGAAGGGGTGGAAGTAGACAAGTGACATAATCAAATTAAGAACCCAGAAAATTCAAAACAAGAGCAACGTGAACAATTAAGTCTGGCATGGAAGCAGTGTTTTATTATAGTGATTTAATCGAGATGAAATGTGAATTTTTAAATAAGACCATTTGATAAGAGCACAAAAGAGGAAAGATTGTGTGTGTGTGTGTGTGTGTGTGTGTGTGTGTGTGTGTGTGTGTGTGTGTTGACTGATGGAACAGCCACCAACTTTATCTGGCTAATGACGATAGGATGGTGTACATACTTGGAAAAAGTTATTTTATGATTAAGGACCTGACTCAGTGGATAAAGCATTTGCTTCACAAGGGTGAGGACCAGAATTCAGATTCCCTAGAACTCACAGAGTGGTGGCCTCTCTGTCATCTTCATGCTTGCACTTGTGATACAGAGTCAAGCATCCCTGGGAAAGGCTGGATAGCCACAGTAGAAAGAATCGATGAGCTCTGGGTTTAACAAAAAACCTTGCCTCAATAGAGTGAAAATCAATTGAGGAAGGCATATTCTTTTTCTTTCTTTCTTTCTTTTTTTTTTTTTT
>NC_022021.1:32672914-32674542 GCF_000317375.1 Microtus ochrogaster | reverse complement strand
TTCGAGACAGGTTCTCTATGGTTTTTGGAGCCTGTCCTGGAACTAGCTCTGTAGACAAGCTGGTCTCGAACTCACAGAGATCCTCCTGCCTCTGCCTCCCGAGTGCTGGGATTAAAGGCGTGCGCCTCCACCGCCCGGCCGAGGAAGGCATATTCTGTCAACTTTGGACACACACATGAATACACACACATGTGAACACACAAGCACACATCGCATATACATAAATCTAAAAGGTAAGAATTGTTCTATTATATGTGACCCAATAGTTTAAAAATATTTTCTGATGTTCTATGATCCTTTGCTATTCCAGATTAATCATCAGACTTTTCTCTGAACTGTATTAAGCACTGAGCACTGCTTCTGTGTTAATTCTCTATCACTATGACGAAATTGCCACAGATTAATGGTTCCTTTTAAAACAGCTTCAGGACAATTGAGCTGACACTGGAGATGGCAGATGGCATCCATGATCCCACTGCTATAGTCTCCAAGGAGTAAGCCAAGGATGGTTAGTTGCTATCCAAAGAGGTTGGCAATAAAGGAAAACAAAAAATAAAAAAAAAAAAACTATCTAGTTTTAGCAGCAAGGAAAGAAATGAAACTTTCTTTTTTATTTTATTGAAAGTAGTTTTTTTTTCATGCAATTCATTTCAATATGGCTTCCTTTTCTCCTGTTCCCTCCAGTTCCCTCCTATCAGGATCTACACACATTCTGTCTCTCCTCAGAAAACAAGCAAGGATCTAAGGAAGAAAAATAAAATAAGGTAAATCAAAAATAAACAAATTGGAATATAACAAAACAACCAAACAAGAAAAAAAAGAAACAAAGAAAAAGAACCTAGTCTTAGATTCTTAGCCACCCAAGCAACATCGAGTGTGGATGGATTCCATCTTGTGGAGTGGGCCTTAACTCATATCAGATATTGGTTGGTTGCTCCCACAAGCTTTGTGCCACTATTGCACCAGTAGATCTTGCAGGTCACCCTTATAGATTTAAGGGTTTGGAGCTGGGTTATTGTTTATCTTTCTCCTTTGGTAGTATGCATAGAACCGCCCAGTGCTGTGAATAATACACTATAGGAGTGAAGACTCTGGGTAGCACTTAAAGATACACACTGGGGGTAAGCTTTCCAGAAGGCCTTTCCAGTATCCAGAGACTGAAAGACATTTCTAACTAAAACATACAATGTCCATCTCACAAACCCAACCTTCTGATTATGAGGCACAAATCATGAAGAGCAACACTAGCAGTGCACATAACAATACCGTTTTGGTTTTGTTTCTATTGCTGTGGTAAAATATCCTTGCAAAAGCAAGGTATTGGGCCAGGAGACCTAGCTTTGGGGTTGGCGCCTTGTTTGCGACCTGCCCATCCAGCACAGAGGCCTGATCTTAGGCGCCAGGAGACCTAGCTTTGGGGTTGGCGCCTTGTTTGCGACCTGCCCATCCAGCACAGAGGCCTGATCTTCTGCGCCAGGAGACCTAGCTTTGGGGGTTGGCGCCTTGTTTGCGACCTGCCCATCCAGCACAGAGGCCTGATCTTCTGCGCCAGGAGACCTAGCTTTGGGGTGAGTTTCTGGCCCCGCGGCGCCAGCCTGGGACGGGGAGCTCAGAGGTTCCTTGGCCCC
>NC_022021.1:32663871-32667284 GCF_000317375.1 Microtus ochrogaster | reverse complement strand
CCTTTTCTCAATAAAAAAAAATAAAAGGAAAAAAATCAAAAAAAAAAAGCAAGGTATTGCTCCTCTCTTAAGGGAGAAATGGTTTATTCAACTTTCAATTTCAGACGATCACTAGAGAGAAGTTGCTGTGGGACAATGGTCTGTATGTACCCTGTCAATTGTATTTTAATAAAACTCTGATTTGCCAGTAGCCATGCAGGAAGTAGAGGTGGGGTGACCAGGCAGGAAGTAGAGGTGGGGTGACCAGGCAGGAAGTAGAGGTGGGGCACAAGAATTCTGGGAAGAGGGAAGCTTCAGTCTGCAGTCGTGACCCAGCTTCAGAGAAAGCAAGATAGCAAGACGGACTGCCTCTCCAAAATAGGTACCAAGCCATGTGGCTAACACAAACAAGCATAAAGGGTTAATGTAAGATGTAAGAATTAATAAGAAGCCCGAGCTAATAGGCCAACCAGTTTATAATTAATGTAGACCTCTGTGTGTTTCTTTGGGACTAAACAGTTGTGGGACTTGGTGGGACAGAAAACCTCAGTCAAGAGCAAGTCAAGGCAGAAACTTGAGTCACCTAATCACATCCAGTCAAAAGCTAAGAGAAAATGAATGTATGTGTACCAGCCACTCAGCTCTTCGACAGTCCAAGACCCAGACCTAGGGAATGGTGCCACCTAAAGTGTACTAAGCCTCTCCACATCAGTTAATGTAATGGCCATAATCCCCTCACAGGTCAACCTGATCTGGATAACGCCTCACTGACATTCTCTTTCCAGGTGGTTCTAGGTTGTTTCAAGTTCAAGTCAACAAAACTAACCATCACAAACACAAATTTTCTGCTCTCATCATACTCATGAGAAGAACACCTGAATTACCAAAAAAGGAAAAGCAACAGAGACAAGAGACAGGATCTGTACCCGCCTTGGGCAAGTGATGTCCTACAGACGTTCTGCGCAGGACAGTAACTGCATCAAAACAGATGGTACTTAATATTAAATTTTTATTATGCACACTGAGTTGTACTCCACTGTTCTCCATTTTCTAATATCTCTGTGTGAGTATATTTGTATGACGTCTGTCCATATGTGTGTGTACGTATGCATCTATGCAGGTGAACATGTAACTTAGCGCATCTGTGGTAATCAACGAACAATCTTGGATGTCAGTTCTCACCTTCGATCTTGGTTAAGACAGTGTCTGTTGTTTGCTGCTGCACACACCAGACTAGCTGAGCCACAAGTTGCCAGGGGCTCTCTTGGCTCCACCTCTCACCTCATCATAAGAAAACTGAGATCATTTTACTAAGCCCGGCTTAACATGGGTGCTGGGGATTTGAACTCATGTCCTCATACCTGTGTGGCAAGTGCCTTATATACTAAGCTATCTTCACAGACCTCTCCTATTTTGTTTGAGGTCTCTCAAAAAACACAGGTTTGGGGGGAATTTTCTTGTCTCAGCCTCCTGAGTGTTAAAATTGTATTATTGCATTTTAAGCCTTTCTCTTTTTATTTTACTTCGACCCAAACTCCCTTACCTTCTCCCATCTTTGTTATTCCCTCCTGTATTTACTTTTCCTTCTGTCTTTTTCTCTATTGCTGGAATATTCCCTGATAGTGTTGCTCATCTTATTTTCTTCCCCTTCCAGCCCTTAGTGACAAATGTCTTAGTACATACCATACTGTAATTGTTCCATTACAGAAGTTAAATAAAGGAATCCTACACACTGAAGAGGAATCATAAATGCACCTGTGAGGTACCAGTTACACTAGCCAGAATATTAAATAAGCAAGCAAGGAAAGTACCAATCCTGACAGAAACAACAAAATGATAGGGATTAATACATACCTTTCAATAATGACTCAATTTTAGTTACTGGTTTCAATTCTCCAATCAAAAAACACAGACTAGGCCATTAAAAATAGAACCCACCTATTTGTTACCTGTAAGGAACACTCCTCATTGGCAAAGACAAATAGAACCTTAGGGTAAGATATGCAAAACTACATTCCAAGCAAACAAATTTGAAAGCAAGCAGAGGTAGCCATGTTAATATCAGACAAAATAGACTTCAGACCAAATTTATTCAAGGGAAAAAAATGAAGTCACTTCATATTGATTGAGTAAATCATCTATGAAAGGGGTATTCTCATTCTAACCATGCTTGTTTAAACATAAGAATAACTTTATAAATATAAACAGACTGGGTAAAATTGCATAGATGTAGTTCAACACAATAATAAATGATTGGCTTCCATACCCCACTATCACGAACAGACAGATCAAACAAAAAATAATAATAACAAAAATCAGAGTTCAATCACATATATCTAATGGATTAAACAGATAGCTTCAGAATATTCCATCCAAACATTTCAGAATACACATTCTCTAGGTTCCATTTTAGGACATAAAGGAAGCCCTGGGACAGTGGCATGACTCAGGGCATAAAGGTACTTAGCAAGCCTGAAAATCCACTGGTTCAATCCGCTGACCGGCGTTAACAGAAGGCAAAAAACTGACTCCTTTAAGCTGTGCTTTGACATACACATGCCATATCATATACACACACATACACACACACATACACACACACATACACACACACACACACAATTATCACTAAATAAATAGAAAAGAAATTCTTTTAAAGGAATTCTTAACAAATATGAGAAAATTTTTTAAAAATCTTATATCTGGTCTCAGTGAAATTCAACTGTAATTCAACAGCAAAAGAAACTACAGGACACTCACAAACTCATGGAGCCGGAACAACACAATAGAATGATGACTGAGTCACTGAAGAAATCAGAATGGAGATTTAAGGATTGCTAAAACGGACTGAAAATACAAATGCAAGCATACAAGAATGTTCAGAATAAAATGGAAGTAGTTCTAAGTGTTAATAGCTATAAATACCTATGTTAAAATATCAAAGAAATCCCAAATAAATAATAATGTATCTCAAAGCATTAGGAAAACAAGAATAAGGAGAAACCTAAAGCAGCAGATAAAAAGAAATAATAAAGATCAGAGTGAGAAATAATGAAATGAAAATGAAAGAACAATACAAAGAATCGATTAAACAAAGGATTGGTTCTTTGACATTGCCAAGCCTTAGCAAACTAACCAAAAAAAGAGACCAAAATTAACAAAATGAAAGGCAATCAGGTAGCTGTTACAACAGATTCTAACAAAATCCATATTGAAAACCTGTATTTCGACAAGCTGGGAATTCCCAAAGAAATGGGTAGCTTTCCAAGCATATATATGACCTGCCAAAACCAAACCAAGAGGCTATAGCAATATAAACTGATTTATAGCAAGCAATGACATTAAAAGTCTCCAGTTAAAAACTAAGATGCCCCAAATGTGGGTCTCTGACTCTGACGTACTGGCTTTGTGGGAGCCTAGGCAGTTTGGATGCT
>NC_022021.1:32656044-32663681 GCF_000317375.1 Microtus ochrogaster | reverse complement strand
AAAAAAAAAAACTAAGATGCCCAGGTTCAGGTAGATTCACTGCTGAATTCTACCAGGCCTTTCAAAAAGAAAAAGAATCAATGATCCTCAAACTAGCACGAACATTAGAACAACAAAGAATATCAACCTCATTTTACAAAGTTAGTATTACCCTAATACCAAAAGTGGATAAGGACACAGCCTCAAAGGAACACCATGGGCCAGTTTCCTCTAGAAATATAAATGCAAAAACGCTCAGCAAAATACTTGCAAATGGAATTCAACTGCATAGCCCATTCACCGTGCTCAAGTGGTCTTCATGGTAGAGACACAAGGAGGATTTGATGTTTGCAAATCAGTAAAATGTGATCTTAATAGAGTCATGGACACATTATCACATAATCATCTGAATCAATGCAGAAAAGGCACTTCACGAAGGCCACCATTCCTTCGTGATAAAAACCCCAAGAATAAAAGTAAAATGCTAACATAATACATGCTATGTACAACAAACTCTGCCACAAAACTTAGACCTGATAAGTACTTTCAGCAAAACATCAAGATAAAGGAAAGCAGCACACAAACTTTAATAGTTTTTCTGTGTTTCAATAAGAATTCTGAGAGAGAAAGCAGGAAAGCAATCCTCTTAATAATAGCTTTTTCCCCCAACGCCTAAGAATAAACCTAACAAATGCAATGAAAGATTTCTACAATGAAAATCTTCAAACACTCCTCTTTTTGAAGGGGTTGGGATTCCCCACCTCCTATTTATTGTGTGTTTCCATGGTAAATGCATCTGTGGTGTATATTATGTATGTTGAAGGGGAGTTTGTATGGGTATGTGCAGGCAGGTCAGCCTTGGGTGGTGTTCACCTTGTTTTTGAGACAGGGTTTTCCCCTGAACCTGGAGCTTACCTTAGGCTGGCTGGTCAATAAGTTCCAAGGTTTCAGCACTGCCACCTCTCCCCCACAACCCCTAGACACCAGACCCCATTCCGTACCCTGCTTTCACTTGCAGCCTGGGGCTACATACGTGATGCCACACTCAGATTTTGCACAGGTGCTGAAGATTCTAACTCAGGTCTTCAGGCTTATGCAGCAGGCACTTTGCTAACTAAGCCACCTCTCTAGGTCCCCACTTTTAATTTTCTATCTTACTGAGCCACTCTGAGATGCATCCCTTTGGTATTTCTTGGGGAGTTTGTTTTTAAACAATATGAAGTAAGAGGCAGTTTTTTCCCCTTATATTAGAAAGGATGTGGGGTTGGTGAAGATCTTTTCCCATTCTGTAGGCTGCCTTTTTGTCTTATTAACAGACAATGCCCTTGGCCTTACAGAAGCTTCTCAGTTTCAGGAGATCCCATTTATTAATTGTTCTTAGTGTCTGTGCTATTGGTGTTACATTTAGGAAGTGGTCTCCTGTGCCAATGCATTCAAGGCTTCTTCCCATTTTCTCTTCTGTCCACTTCAGTGTAACTAGATTTATGTTGAGGACTTTGATCATCTGGACTTGAGTTTTGTGCATGGTGATAGATATGGATCTATTTGCCTACATGTTGACATTCAGTTATGCCAGCACCATTTGCTGAAGATGCTTTCTTTTTTCCACTTTATAATTTTGGCTTTTTGTCAAAAATCAGGTGTTCATAGTTATGTGGATTAATATCAGGGTCTTCAATTCAATTTCATTGATCCATGTGTCTATTTTTATGCCAGTGCCAAGCTGTTTTTATTACTATAGCTTTATTGAAGGGCTTAAAGTTGGGGACGGTGGTGCCTCGGAAGATTCCTTTATTGTACAGAATTGTTTTGGCTATCCTGGGTTTTTTGTTTTTCTATATGAAGTTGAGTATTGTTCTTTTGAGGTCTGTGAAGAATTGTGCTGGGATTTTGATGGGGATTGGCATTGAATCTGTAGGTTGATTTTGGTAAAATTTCTCTTTTTACTAAGTTGATCCTTCCTATCCAAGAGCATGGGAGATCTTTCCATTTTCTAAGATCTTCATCAACCCCACATCTGACCTAAGGCTGATATCCAAAATACATAAAGAACTCAAGAAACTAGACATCAAACTATCAACTAATCCAATTAAAAAGTGGGGTACAGATCTGAACAGAGAATTCTCAACAGAAGAATCTCAAATGGCCGAAAGACATTTAAGGACTTGCTCAACATCCTTAGCCATTAGAGATATACAAGTTAAAACAACACTGAGATACAATCTTAGGCTAAGGTCAAAAACACTGAGGACAGCTTATGTTGGAGAGGAAGTAGAGTAAGGGAACAGTCCTCCACTGCTGGTGGGAGTGCAAACTTGTACAGCCACTCTGGAAATCAGTATGATAGCTTATCAGAAAATTGGGAATCTACCTCAAGATCCAGCAATACCACTATTGGGCATATACCCAAACAATGTTCAAATATACCACAAGGACCCTTGCTCAACTATGTTTATAGCAGCATTATTTATAATAGCCAGAACCTGGAAACAACCTAGATATCCCTCAACCAAAGCATGGATAAAGAAAATGTGGTGTATTTACACAACGGAGTATTACTCAGTGGTAAAAAGCAATGGCATCATGAAATTGTAGGGAAATGAATAGAACTAGAAAAAAATAATCATGAGTGAGGTAGTCCAGACCCAGAATGACAAAGAAGGTATGTACTCATTCATAAGTGGATATTAGAGGCAAAACAAAGGATAACCAGACTACAATCCACAACCCCAGAGAAGCTAGGTAAAAAGGAGGATCCAAAGAGAGACACACATGGAGGACACCAGGAAGGGGAAATAGTTAGGATCTCCTGGGTAAACTAAGAGGGGGGTACAAGGGAGGGGATGGAGATGGGATGATGAGGGATCAAGATGGCCGAGATGGGAAAGGGACAGAGGAAGAGAGCAATGAATTAGATTATCTTGAGAGGGGGAGCCACTGTGGGTTTAGGGAGAACCCTGGTGCTAAGGAAATCCCCAGGAATCCACAAGGATGACTCCAGCTAAGACTCCAAGCAATAGTGGAGAGGGTGCCTGAACTGCCCTTACCCTATATTCAGATTAGTGACTACCCTAACTGTCATCATAGAAGCTACATTCAGTAACTTATGGAAGCAGATGCAGTGATCCACAGCTAAGCACTGGGCTGCTCCTGCACTTCAGTTGGAGAGAGGAAGGAGAGGTCATATGAGCAAGGGGGGGGGGGTCAAGATCATGATGGGGAAAATCACAGAGATAATTGACCCAAGCTAGTGGGGGCTCATGGACTCTGGACAGGGGAGCCTGCATGGGACTGAACTAGACCCTCTGAATGTGGGTGACAGTTGTGTGGCTTGATCTGTTTGTCGGGCCCCTGGCAATGGGACCAAGACTTATCCTGGGTGCATGAACTTTTTGGAGCCCATTCCTTATGGTGGGATACCTTGCTCAGACTTGATGCAGCAGGGAGGGACCTGGTCCTGCATCAACTTGGCATGCCAGACATTGTCAACACTCCCAGGGAGGCCTTGCCCCTTCTAAGGAGTGGATGGAGGTAGGATAGGGGGAGGTGTGGGAGGCCAAAGAAGGAAAGAGAGGGGGAACTGGGGTTGGTAAAAAAAAAATGAAAAACAAATTAAATAAAAAAGGAAGGATGCTTACTCCATTTATACTTACCAGACCGGGACAACATTTGGTCTTAGCTCTACCTCTCACTTTATATTTTATGCTTTTAATACTTGAAAAATGTTTTTCTGTGTGATCTGGGTTCCTCTGTTTAGTTTTGTGTGTAGCTTTATGTTTGTGATAAAGTTCTAGTTTTAAATTTTATGCTTTTGAATAATACATTTAATCTACTTTTAAAATTTATTAATCAACTTTAAACAGTGTCTATAAACTTTCTTAAGGAAGATGAGGAAAATATCTTACGTACCCATTCTCTCAAATTTACACATCCCCCCCCCATATATACTAGTGTGGTTTGTTATATAGCTATGTTAAATTATCCTGGTATTATCTTTATGTGCTAAAATAATGTACTTAGGCATTCATCAGTTGAGTTATCAGCGCTATAATTTCTCGAAGGCCACAGTGAAGACAGAGAAGCAGGGAAACGCTCATTCCATCAGCACTTCCTGCTGACCTCGCAACTGTTGTGGTGAGATCATTATTTCTACACTGTGACAATTTATAACCTTTGCATTCTCATCTAAACTCCTAATTTCCCGTTGCTCTGTCTTGGTGCTGTATCTAAATTATTTCCGTGCTCAAGTCAGTATTCAAATTTCCTATTCCTGTACTCTTTGTTTTTATCCAGTCTCCATCACTTACTGTGCTAGATTTCATGGCCAAATAGAACTAGAAAAACCCAATGTCTGCCAAACTAATATGCTTGTTTTCTCTGGCTGAATGATACTTAAGAGAGTATGAAGATTCCAGTGCCCCCTTTACTTCCCTGAGGACTTTGTTGCCATGTCATTCCTCAGGATTCTTGCTGTGACATTTAGTGCTGATTTGACTTTTCCACAACCGAGGTGACTTTGCTCACTTACTCAGCAAGTACGAAAGAGATGTCTACCGTGGAACTGGTTCTATTTTAACCACAAAGTCTATAATCAGATTCCTTTTTTCCCCCTATTCTGAAACAGGTCTCACAGAGTCCAGCCATTGTATCCAAAGATGACCTTGAACTTCCGATTCTTTTGCCTCCACTTCTCAGGATTATAGGTATCACCACCATACTTAGTTTTATGTGGTTCTGGGAATCACAGCCAGAGCGTTATCTATGCTGAGCAAACAATCCATCAACTGAGCTACCTTCTCATCCTGCACACACCACCCACCTACATCCCAGTTTCCTTATTCTTGATATCCAACAATACTTTCGTAACAAGTAAGACACGAGGGCCTGGTATGCACTCCCAGTTCACAGAATCAAGTCTTCTTTGTGATGGTTTTTTAAAAAAATTGAAATGTTTTAGGAGGTGCTTACTAGTTCCATTATTTTCTGTCTGAAGTTCACAGTGCGATTGAATTCATCTCCTGCAGTACACTGTTCTTTTCCTTTTGTTTTCAGTTTTTTTTCTCCAAAATGTCTGAAGTTCAGAGTTTCTCTAAAATAGTCTCTCTAAAACTCCAACAATGCAATGAACTCAGCACCCAGGATCTGCGATTCTCTCACAATTCTCCGACTTGCACACCTTGTCTTCTAGAATCAGGCTGGCTTCAATCCACAGCTGCTGTCACCATTGCCATTATATTGGCATCTCCAAAATGCTCGGGTCTTTACTGCAATCGGGCTGCACCTTTACCAAAAGCCTCTCCTGGAATCTCTTCAGGAACTCTGCTTCTGTCACATGATGCCAAGCCTCAAATTATCTCCATGACTCCTTCAGTCCTGAGGCTTCTTCTTCAGCTGAGGCTGCACCTTCACTAATAATGGCCTTTTCCAGCTCCCAGTGCCAAGCTTCAGCTGCTCTCCATGACTCCTTCATGCCTTCAAAACAAGTACGACCTGATAAAACTCTTTGCTATTACCAAGTAAGGTTACCAGCACAAGGTACAGCCTTAGAGCCTTCTGGACCATAGCTTCTGTGCGCTGACCCTAAGGGAATAATGCCAAGAAGATTTTGCCTCTTCTGTCTCTTCTTAATCACTGCTAATTTGTCACTTCCAGCCAGCTAACCATCATCAGTTGTACCTATAAAGAAAAAGTTTCTCTTTAGTGGTTCTTAATTCACACTATCAAACAGTCCCCCAAACAGTATTTAAGGGTCTCACAAACCTCCCCCTGGAATTTCACAACCCAGGCTTCCTTCACTTGCACTGCCCCCAGAACTGTCTTCTTAGTTCCCATATCAGCTCATTACACTCTAAACACTCAATGGTTTTTCCAACTCCAAGTTCTAAAATCTTTCCGTAGTCCTTCCCCAAGCAGGGTTAAGTCTGTCATAGTGATACCCCACTCCTGGTACCAATTTATTTCCACATTAGTTAGGGTTTCTAGTTCTGTGTAAAACACCATGACTAAAATCAACGTGGGTAGGAAAGGGTTTATTTCAGCTCATAGTTCCACATTACAGTATATCATGGAGTAAGCCAGTAAGCAGTGGTCCTCCATGGCCTCTGCATCAGCTCCTGCCTCCAGGTCCCTGCCCTTCTTGAGTCCCTGACCTGAAATCCTTCAGTGATGGTCTGTGACATGAAACTGTAAGCTGAAATGAATCCTTTCCTCCCAAAGTTGATTTTGATAATGGGGTTTTATCATAGTAATAGAAATACTAAGGCATACCTCCTTTTCAGAATGAGCACAAAGATCTATGGGCTACGCTCAAGTTGACTGTAGATGACTTGATCAATGCTGTCTCCCTGAACATGGCTGGTCTTGGAAATTAAGAATATAGGCTTCGTTCTGGATTCCAAGCCTGAAACTGACTAGTAAGCTTTGGTAAAAAAAAAAAAAATAGCATCTTCAGCAGAGGTAACTCCAAGAATTGTCTGAATTGGTACATGTAATCAGTTCCTGGCACCGAATAAGCACTTGGCAACCATCAGCTATAGTTGTTGTCACCACGTAATTAACAGTGTCGTTATTCCACAATATGCTTCCAGTGTGTCTCTGCAAAGCTAATGTATTTTTCTCCTTCTATTTCAGTCTGGTGTGCAGTATGTCAGTGTGGAATGGGGACCTAATGGTTTCTAGTTAACGGACAACAGGGAAAGCCCTCTGAGCTGTGCCTATTATTGGAGACTAGTCCTGTGCATGCGGACTGTCCAGCATGTATCCATTTTTGGCATCCTCTGGAATCGGGGCCAAACGGCCCTATATTTAGAAGCAATTCTTCATAGTTAGGACTTGTGTCTGTCTCCTGGCTTCATTAAAGATAGATTCTTTTCGCTAGACTCGTGTTGCTTTCAGCTGGTATTAGCGACCAGAGCTCAGCACAGTTATCTTTACGCCGCTATCTTCAAGCAAAAGCTCTTAATACTTTTAAATCCAGGAATATTTTTAAATAAGTGAGAGACTGGTAAGCGCCTCTCTTTCTCCACTGAAGCTTAAATATGAAGACATTATAAGAAGGATTTAAGAGTTTTTAATGCACTATTCATAAAAGGATAGTTTAAACCTTAAAATCAGTTCCTAGGGGAGATTATTAAATCTTATTCCACTTTTGTACTTGGGACTAAATATTTTCTTTATTTAGAAAATGGTTTTGCATGTGAAACAGAAAGAAATATGATGATAATACAAAATCTTGGTAAAAAATTTTTCAGGTTGTTATTTGAAGTGTCTATGAAACTTTAAATGAGAATAAATCATTTTATGGCTTGTATAGATACATTTGTATATGTATATTAATGTAGATATTTAAAACGTGTGCCTTTCAAATAATATAAAACTTGTTTCAACAAATCTTTCCCATAGTTTTAATTTGTGAAGTTAATTTTCCCACAAATGCTTGTCTTATTTGTTATATTGGGGGAGTAATAGAACAAAGCCTATTCAATGATATTTTTTTTATTTCCATGGTGTGACTGTGATGCTTCTTCACAGTTGTAAGTAAACTAAAACTATCTTTGTAAATTATTTCATTTTCTTTTTTTTTAATTTATTTATTATGTATACAGTGTTCTGTCTGTGTGTACGTCTGCAGGCCAGAAGAGGGCACCAGACCCCATTAC
>NC_022021.1:32653730-32655944 GCF_000317375.1 Microtus ochrogaster | reverse complement strand
CCATGTGGTTGCTGGGAATTGAACTCAGGACCTCTGGAAGAGCAGGCAATGCTCTTAACCACTGAGCCATCTCTCCAGCCTCATTTTCTTTTTAAAACAACCTCTTGAGGTAGGATCTGTCATTGGGCCTACTTCACAGAGAAGGAAACCAAGGCTTAGAGGATTAATCACACACCCGTCATAACCAGGAAGTAAGGGATTGACCAGGTCACATCAACCAAAGCCCATCATCCTGGACCCGTGAGACTACATCTTTTGATGCTTCTTTCCTAACAATGTAGATAGAACAATGGTAACTTTACCAAAGCCCAAAAAATAATAATACTAACACAGGAGATTTATCCAAGGTCATCCAGTTCCAAAGAGAAAGAGAAACTGAACACAAGCATCCTTTTCATCTCAGCTCTTGAAAGTTGGGAAACTGAGCTTGTGTGTCCCAGAACACAGAGCAAGTGATGAACTTCTAATCAATACTTCTCAATTCGTGTATAATTCACGGGAGCCTATTTTCCCTGCCCTAAGCAGGAGAAGCAAGGCAGTCAGAAATGCTCTTGTTCCGTGGGTTGCTAAATCTCCCAAAGCTTCACTGAATCTCCAAAACAAATGATCACTTGGCCATTAAGCAGAGTGAGAAAGGAATTGCTCTGCACAACGGCACATATAAACTGAATTTTTGAAGCGTAATAAATACCTTCTCCTTGAAGGTGGTTTTTCCTCTTTTTTTAAAAAAAATTCAGGCTGCTGAAATAAGTCAAAAGAGACAAATACAGCGCTTTGCTCCTCCGCCTTGGAGGTTAATCAGAAAATGCATCTCTGTTCTAAAACCCCACGAATGTGAGAACAGGAAGCCATCTAGGATCAGTTCATAAATGGACTCTTCTGTTTGAAACCTTGACAAATGATTCCCTGGTTTTGCTTTTCTTTGTTGAGAAAGAAACAGTGGCCTTCTGGGACAGCTCTTTAAGGTATTTCCATGAGATTGATGTGGCACGGTGAGCTTTCAAAGACAAATCAATATATCCAAGTAGAGCGTTCTAATATAATCATGCTGATGAAGAAGAGTGCGCCATCACCGTGGCTCTGGCTGTCATCTTTCCTCTCTCTGTGGGAAGCTGCCTAAAGGGTTTCTGTTCCTGAGACAAAGCTCTGGATGACATTCTTCACTCACATTTGATATTAACAGAATCCCATGCAATCAGTCACCCGTGAGCCGCAAACTTACTCTCGGAAACCAAGTCGGAAGTTGACAGGAGAGATGTCAGATGGAAAGCAAAACTACTGAAGCAACATGACCCTGGGTTATGCCCTTAGAACGAGTTGGGAACCTATCTGCACACAAAGTGAGCTGTAAAATCTTGTGAAAACCTAATGCCTGAAGAGTTTATTTGTAATCCCTAATTGCTGTAGGAACAGTGTGTCATTTCTCCATGCTGCTTCTGATGGAAGACTTACTGATATCGTGCCTATTGGGGATTGGGTCCTGTCTGGCTCCAGCGGTGCACATCCCATCAGCCTGCCCCCAACTGGTATCTTCCCGTTGAGAATCACTGTCTGGCATCTTCATTAAAAATGTTAGGAATCACCTGATTCAAATCGTCCTGATGCTTGGCATTGAAATAAAGAGGATAGGGTGGTGTGCTGGTTAGCTTATGTTTCAATTCGATGCAACCTAGAATCACATGACAAGAGAATATTTTATCTAATTTTTAAAAAAAAAAAAAAGAAAAAGCTATTTTTTGTCATTATACATACTAATCTAAGTTTTTACTCCCATTCCCTCCACAACCCCTCCCCCCACAGAGAAGAGAGTTTTAATGAAAGATTGTCTATATTGGGTTGACCGTGGGAATTTCTGTGGGGGCTTGTACTACTAGAGTTACCTGATGTGGGAAGATCCACCCATATTCGCTAGGCAAGGGACCCTGAACTCTGTAACAGTGGGGAAATCAAGCTGACCACAAGTAAGCGAATGAGCGACATCTATTTTTCTCTGCCTTTGACTGTGGATATGGAGTGACTAACCGTTTAAAGTTCTTGCCTTGATTTTCCCACAATGGTGGGCTGTAATCTGGAACTATAAGCTTGAAATAAACACTTTTCTTCCCTAAGTCATTTTTTTGTTGTAATGTTTTTATCACAACAGCAGACACACCAAAGGGGGGATGTGTCTCAAAATTATGGATGAGGATGGCGCACGCCTTTAATCCCAGCACT
>NC_022021.1:32644390-32653630 GCF_000317375.1 Microtus ochrogaster | reverse complement strand
AAAAAAAACAAAAAACAAAAAAAAAGGGACAAGGTAGGGACTATTGATGATGTTTTAAAAAGATAGAAAAAAACCTTCTTTCTGTGTTGGGTGAAATGATAAGAACTCTACCACCATCACCAATTCATACACCAAAATCCTAAATTCCAGTATTGCAGAATGTGACTACATTTGGAAACTAAATTATTAAAAATATCATTAAATTAAAAGGACATCGTCTATAGGGTAGAAATTTATAAGAAAATGAATTAAGGGCAAAGTCACCCCCAGAAAGGAGACTGTGTGAAGACACAAGCCTCTATACCTGGATATCTACAATCTACACAGAGAGCTCTCAGAAGAAAACAATAGTGCCAACACATTGACATCAGATTTCCGACCTTCAGAATTTGTTTAGCTATTCAGTCTATGCCTTGTTGTTGTAGCATTCTGAGCAAACAAATACATGACACCAGAGTTCAGAATCAGTTAACAGCTAAGAAAAACAGATTGAAAGTTTGAGTTGATCTTGTATCCTGCCACATTATTGAAGGTATTTACCGGCTGTAGGAGATCCCTAGTAGAGTTTTGGGGGTCACTTATATATACTATCATATTATCTGCAAGTAGCAAAAGTTTGACTTCTTCCTTTCCAATCTGAATCCCTTTGGTTGCCTTCTGTTATTTTATTGCTCTAGCCAGAACTTCAAGAGCTATGTTGAACAGATATGGAAAGAGTGGACAGCCTTGTCTTGTTCCTGATTTTAGTGGAACAGCTTTGAGTTTCTCTCCATTAACTTGATGTTGGCTGTTGGCTTGCTGTATATTGCTTTTATTATGTTTAGATATGTTCCTTGTATCCCTGATCTCTCCAAGACCTTTATCATGAAGGGGTGTTGGATTTTGTCAAATGCTTGTGACCAACAATCAATAGTACTGATATTGAATTCATAACCTCAAAGCAGTAGGCCTACCCTGGAAAGATATTGTAAGAAAGAATGAACTAGCACCAGCTAACAAATATGATATGTTGCTTTTATTATGTTTAGATATGTTCCTTGTATCCCTGATCTCTCCAAGACCTTTATCATGAAGGGGTGTTGGATTTTGTCAAATGCTTTTGACCAACAATCAATAGTACTGATATTGAATTCATAACCTCAAAGCAGTAGGCCTACCCTGGAAAGATATTGTAAGAAAGAATGAACTAGCACCAGCTAACAAATATGATATGTTCAAGAACCCAGAACGGTCAGGAGGGAAGAGAACTCCCCCAGGGAGGGAAGAGGGGAAGGAGGGAGCTAGTATGTTCTGCTGCCTTATTTGTCTTTCTCCGTTTCTTTATTCGAAGTAGAAGTAGAAATCTCAAGAATAGAAAACAAACGTCACCATGCTTCTACAATTCTACCTTTTCTGCATCTCAGGTTTCGTTATCACGCCCTTCACAGAGACATGAGATCAACCCTGGTCTTCATCACTTAGACATGTCATAGGCAACTAAAGTGACGAATGAGATCTCACTTTCTTGCCTTCATTGTGATTATATTTCTATAGTTCTTTTCGTAGATGCCACTATCTAGTCTTGGACCAGATTGTCATCTAATGTGTTAGTTTCTTTACCACTGCTGTAATAAAACGCCATGTCCAAGGCCACTCAGAGGATAAAGCGTTCACTTGGACTTACACTTCCAGAGAGTTAGTCAATGCCAGCAGAGAAGCAGGGCAGCAAGCTGCAGATAGAGCGGCTGGAGTAGCAAGCTGGGAGCTCACATACTGATCCACAAACACAAGGTAGAGAGAGCAACTGGAAATATCAGGAGTCTTTAAACTCTCAAACGCCACCTCCAGTGGCATAATTCCTCCAACAAGGTCACACCTCCTAAAGCTCCCCCAGAAGTGCCACCACTAGGAGACAAAGTGTTCAAATACCCAAGAATATGTGGGAAACTTCAAATCACTATGTCTGTTTTTTCTGCTTCTTACGTTCTTCTGGGTTCTTTCTTCTTAATGGCTCACTAGTCTACCACACTCAAGCCCCATCACCTATACTGTTTCCAATTCCCCTAGAGTCTAGCCCCCTCTTCCTTATTCCTTATCATGGTTTAGATATGGTTTGCTCCGGTACAGATTCATGTCCTGGAAGCTTGGTGCCCAATGTAACAGCACTGAAAGCTTATAAAGCCTTTAGCAGGAGGGCCTACTAGAATGGGATTGGCTCATGAACACCATAATGAAGGAACCAGTTCTGATTTTGAGGAATGGTATAGGTCTCACAGGAATGGACTAGTTCCCATGAAAGTCAAATTGTTATGAATGAAAAGAGTGAGCCTGTTCTATCCTTTCCCCTGCCTCTGACTTTCTTTCTTTCCACGTGACTTCCATGCACACTTCCACCATGAAGCCCTTACTGGAAACTGATTTTGGGGACCTCTAGCACTTTGAGTTAAACATAAACTCCAATTTGAGTGCAATACTCAATAAATAAAAATTCTCCCACCGTGTAAGAACTAGGGAGATGGACCCATGGGTAAAACACTTGCAATGAAAGCCTAAGAACCTGAGTTCAAATCCCCAAGGCTCACATAAACCTGGGAACAGTTACATGTGTCCATAATCTCCATGCTCCTGTGGCAAGAATAGGAGGTGGAAATTAGGGGACCCCCAGAATCTCACAAGCCATTTGTCTGATAGACATAAGTGGACAACAAAAGAGTTGAGTGTCTCAAGCAAGGCAAAAGGTGAGTGTTAAAGCTTTTACTGCCCAGAGTCTTTGTGGAGTCCCCACTGGCAGGGAGAAACTTCATCCCTAGACCCCCTAAGGGAAGAACCCTGGAAGGAAGGGTCCAGGGCTACCTTTGGCCTTCTCATCTGTCCTTGGGAGAAGAAAAATTAAATAAATGGCCCTGCATATCACCCTCTTCTCTCAGCATCTGCTGCCTAAAGAGAAAATATCTGACGTCGTTACTTGTTCAGTTGCTAAGATAAAATACCATAACGAAAGCAACCTAGACGGGAGGGGCTGACAGTTCAAAGGTACAGCCTACCCTGGCAGAGAAGACCAGGATGCATGAGCGAGGCAGCTGGTCACAGGGGATCCACAGCCAGGAGGCAGAGTTTGGGGAATACTTTTGATACAGTCCAGGATCCCATCCCAAGGAGCAGTGCCACCCACAACAGGCCTGTCTTCCTGCTTTGATTAGCCTCATAAAGACAATCCCCCACAGGCATGCCCAGTGGTCGATTTCCCAAATGATTCTGAAGTTCATCAAAGTAGTCATTAAGACAGAGTCATAAACTTAGGATAAAGAGTCCCAAGAGTGGTAGCTGGGGTCCCAAACTCTGATTATAAATCAGTGAATTCTTTTAAAATGTCAAGGGCAACAGAAGAAAGTCAATTCGACCATCCCACTCAACCTTACTCTCCTACAGATTTATTGCCCTTAGAAATATAGTTTGATCTGCATCTACCCCAATCTACAGGTGCCGTTCTGATCCTGCATAGAGATAATTGATGGCAAGATAACTCCTTCAGCCCCAGCACTCCTGAAGGTCTACAGTTCAACCTCTGTGCTATAGAGCCACAGTGTTTGGAGCTTAGGTATAGGCATGGTGTAAGAGTTCACTGGTAACTATTTAGCTCATAAGAAACAATAATAGCCAAGGGAAAGACCTCCTCTTGTCAACCAATCAAGAACCATCCTCCCCAAGGCAGGCAGGCAGGCAGGTAGCCCCTCTGTTGTGGAGTTTGACACTGCCCAGAGCACCTTGGGCTTTTCAGGGCCTCCTTGCTTATTGCTTATCACCTGATGTCAAATTTCATGTCACTCCTCACACCCGTCCTTTAACTAATCTGTTACCATGGAGATTCCATTATTACCCTTTTCCGCTTGCCAACTTCTGCCCCTACCTTACAGCTTTTCCTTGGATGCTATAATTGTTTCCTAACTGGCCTCAGCTTTTTGTCTCCCTTCACTGCCTTTTTTTTCCAGTTCCCATCTAAAAGATTATTGTTTCCAAAGGGTACAATGGGTTATATCTTTCCTTACTTTAAAAACTGCTAGTGAGTCCCAACTATCTTCTCAATTAAATATGACACTTCCTTCTAGAATTCAAGGAAAGAGGAAAGCCATTCACAGTAACACTCCAACTCCCTGCTCCTCTCTGCCACTACATTTTATACTGCAGCTATGCTAGATTAGTTTCCGCCACCCGAACAACCCTGCACTTGGTTTTTCCTCCCTGGTTTACCTGACATGTTCCTAGTTATAAGCGTATCCTCTTCCTTTCTCAAACAGATTTAGAAGGAGGAGTAAAAGTTATTGAAGGTCAACTATTACTTATCTTTCTAACCCTGAAAAAAGGTTAGGTCCTTTGTGGGGGAGGGGGGCGACATAACTATAAGAATACTTTGAGATTTCAAGATTGGGCCCATCAACACCTATCATGGAGAAGAGGGGCTCACCCTCCCCAGGGTCGGTTGGGTAGCCACTAGCAAGTGCTCATGCTTCGCTAAATAGCTTCCCATCTACGCTCCTAAAGAAACACACACTCATTGGATCGTCAAAATCAAAAGGAAGACATAAAAGGAAAGAGAGACAAGTGGAGAAGAAGAAAGGGATTAGCGGGAGAAGTGAGACAAGCAAGGATAATGGAGGAAATAGATCAAAATACATTATTCGCGTGTATGAATATGTCATAACAAACCCATTCTCATGTATAGCTAATATGTGTTAATTAAAATATCACTTTAAAATCAAACTTTGTCCAATTGTCCCTTTCCTATTTCCCCATCCCAGTACTCACCAGGCCTGACCCTGCTTAGCTTCTGAGCACAGATGCATCCCGGGAGGTGTGGTCACAGACTTTCCTATTCTCGGCCATCCATGCTAATGTGATTTATTCCTCCTTCGTCTTCACGTAGAGCATTTACCCAGTGGCTTCCTCTTCTCTATCCGTGAGTCTTGGTATTTTGTATAGGAAAGAAGATATGACCTATAAGGCCCATGGGACATAAAAAATGCTGGTTGGGGCTTTACGAGAGTCTTCCTTATCTTTGGAAATACCTCAAGAAGACATAGTCTGTCTTCCTCAGATGGTGTGGGGCGGATGTGGAAGCCAGGGCTGCAGGACTCATTCTGCTACTATGAAGGGAGACGGTCCAAAGAGCAATCGCCACAAAGCAGAGGGAACCAGCCGAGCCCACTGTGGAGAAATTGTGCTATTTTGAGCTCTTGAATTGCGATCCTAGCACCTGGGCTTAATTTTGTTCGTCCCAATCTAAGGCTGATGTTTGGACACCAGTGACCATTTTCTCTCCCTCTTACTAGACACACGTTATCTTTTCAGTGGGCCACGTGTAAGTTGCACGTATCTCAGAGAACCTACATTATAGTCTTTTAATAGATAGCTTTAAATGGAATTGATCGGTGCAGAGGGGGAGAAAACATTTCCAGGAATTTACGTAGATTTTCTTTAAAATAAAATAGAATAAATATTCACTAAGTGGCGGCAGAGTTGGGATAGAAACACTGATATTTAATAGAGGCACACCGCATCAAGCAGATTCATGGTGGCAAATAGCTTTTAAATCCAGTTTCCTTAACCAAGGGGATTCAACCAGTAGGAGCATTCTCTGAAGGCAGAAAATTTGTGAAGTCGCAGTGGAGACAGTGGGTACTTTGTCTTACTCCAGAGTTTAGAGGAAATGCTCTCCGACTTTTCCCGCTTAGTATAGTGTTGGCCACAGGTTTATCGTATATAATCTTTATTATGTTGATGTATGCTCTGTCTGTCTGTGTTTTAGAGAGAAGCAGGTGAGCTGAAGAGTAGCAACGAAAATTAAGTATTGTGAAAACACCATAAGGAAACCTGTTCCTTTGTTTGCTGATCGAAAACCTAAATTAAATTTAAAAAAATAATTAGCAATCCTGACATTTTTATCACCTAGGCCATTTTCATATTTAATTAGAAATAGTCTGTCCCATGGAGCCAAATTAATCTCTTTGAATAACAAAATTTTAAGGATTCTAACTCCATATGCTTAACTCCAGGAAGGGTAGTCTTCTATAAAGTGCAGAGGGCCCCGGGGCCATCTCCAAGGGTTACAAAATGTATCATAGGCAGAACAGGGTGTTCTCATGAATGAGAAGGCTAACTATTAAGGAAAACCGGAGCTGGTGAACCCAAGGTGGAGAAAGTAGGAGAGCACAGATTACAATACTAGGTCTCTATTTCTGAGTGATACATCGTTATAAACAATACATTGTTTCAGATCATTGCCATT
Organism: Microtus ochrogaster; assembly: GCF_000317375.1. NCBI lineage: Eukaryota > Metazoa > Chordata > Mammalia > Rodentia > Cricetidae > Microtus > Microtus ochrogaster. The sequence continues at coordinate 32,647,368 of NC_022021.1, read as the reverse complement.
AACAGCCACAGTACTGCAGGCTGTAAATTTGCTGGGCCATGGCTGTGCCCTTTGGTCAGAAATCCAAGGTTGTCTAGGGACTCTAAGGTCTTTGAAAGTGGATAGGGGCAATAGTGGGGGCGGGTTATGGGTACACAACAGTGGAGAGTTCTCTACTTCCAAACCATTTAGACTTCTAGCAGATCTTAGTGCCTTGTGGTCAGAGAGCTGAGGCCCCTCCTCCTTCCCATTAGTCAGTCAGAACTGCTCCCAGCAACTCAAGGCTACCCACGTTTCCTGGCCTGTGATCTTTTCCATCTTCAAGCCAGCCATTATGTCAATGCTTCCTGGTTTGAATAGCTGACTTCCTCTGTATCTGAGGTCCAGAATCAGACTGGAAGCATACTTGTGATTTAGGTAATACCTACCCATTTGATGTCTCACTCTAATTAATGTCAGCTGTTTTGAGATTTTAATTGGATACAAAAAACCAAATTCCTACACGCAGCACCTTGGTTAATGTTGCCCTAGATGACTGGGAGAAGACGTGTGCACAGTAGGGGCCAAAACCTTGGGGCCTCCGTGAAGTAGCACCTACCTGTCCCACCTGCAGAGAGCAGTAGAGTCCAGCCCACAGCACACAGTCATCCAGTTCTCTTGAGGAAAGAACAGTTGGCGGAACATTGGCCTTAACCTAACTCTGACCGTCCTGTTTGATCATCAAGATGATATGGAACGTAGCATTTTCTTCAGCACCTGACTCAGTTATCTCGGGCTGCCACAACAACATGAAATTGTCCCTCGGGAGCCACAGGAATTGGTGACAAGACCCCTGTGGATCTTAACAGTCAGAGACATTCACATCTATTCTATAAGATGGCACGATTATTTTCTTATACCCTATATGCAACTTTCTATAAAAGTTAAATAATCTCTAGATAACATATTTCCTTTAAGATAAATAGTTATTCTCTATTATGCATGGGCTGGTGGTAAGGAGTCTTTACCTGTTCAGTTAGGATACAGTGTTTTTCCATTTTCTGCTCCTAGCTAGTTGAATCCATGAATGGGAAGGCCACAAGTACAAATGGCTGGCTAGCTGTGTCATAGGCTGCCTGGGTGAAAGAACAGAAATGAGTTCCTCACCATTTCAGAGGCGGCCAAGGGAGCAGTCAGCTTGGTCATGACTTCATCTCCACATACTTACTTCCCAAAGGCTCCAGATCCAAATACCATGCTCCTGGGCTAGGGCCACAGTATAGGGAAGGGGAGCACAATTCAATTCATGATAATCTAAACCACCAATAACAGAGATTTCACTCTTTATCCCAGGAACAGCCCGCACGCCAGGAGCAAAGATGTCACCCTAATTGGAAACGCAACCAAGGTTCTCTCTTTTCTCTTTCCCCATCCCCAACTCACACTATTGTCCATAACAGCACTACCAGAGTTTTCGCAGACATGGTTCTCAACTTAATTTGTCAATGAACGCTCCTGGAAGGAGACTTCTGGTGCCTCAGTCTCAAACACCGTCTTCCAGTTAGCATGGCCTTTTTTCCAGTCCTCAGGGATGAAGTTGCCCACACTGACATCCTGCAAGTCCCGTCGTGTCAATTAGCCACGAAGGAGCTCGAAAACGACAGCGTCTCTTACACTGCAACTCCAGGTATTAGTTCCCTGTTGCTTCTGTGACAACTTAACACAAGTTCCGATACAAACTCAGGAAGTAGCCAGGCTTCCTTGGGCCCCTTCTGAGATCCTGCATGACTAATCCTAGGAAAGTATTTCTTTGTAGCCCATTTTCAGTGAGAAGTCTTGAAGGATAGCTGTGTTTAGGCACTGTCTCTGTCTTCAGGCAGTCCTCTATATGAATGGTTTTCTAATAATTTATATGTTTATCCCCAGAGCCTCCAATGAAAAGGTTCTTTCCCTCAAGTAATGTTTCTAGTTTCCCATCGCAAAGTAAATACTCGATGGCACTGGGAGCTGTGAACCTCTAGATCCTGAATTTCTTGTAAACAACTTGTTTTCCCCTGATCTGAGTGCCTGCAGCTGCTCTGAGCACGAGAACTTCAGGAGTTCCTGATGGCAGGAGAGTGGTTTCTGGTGGGTTTGGCTGGGGCGTGGCTATCCCTATATAATCTGCCCCTGAACACAATAAAGGGGATTTCTTGGGGGCATTCCTGTTTCAAGGATTCTGGCATCAAGGATGTCCCATGTCTCTGTTTCTCTGTCTGTGAGTCTTTGTGTGTTTCAATCTACAGCCCCTTGCCCCATTCACGAACTATGTGGTGGTGCATAGAGCACAGACAGGCGTGCTGCACCGCAAACAACTATACATTTTTTTGGCTGCACTTGTTTTTTTCACAATCTTAAACAAGTTCATATTTCTTTCCTAAAAATATCTGTACATTTTTCATATATTTCTGTTCCCATTGCTGCTCTGTGCCACAGAGAAATAAATCTGACTAAGAAGAGTAAACCCCTCATACCTTATGAAACCTCATGGGCAGTATTGGTATTTTGGTACTCTGAATTTCTGACAGAACATCCATTAATCCCTATTTACAGAGTAAAGACCGCTAAACAATAGGAGCCAGCTAGTTAGACAGTCAACAGAAGATTAGTATCTCAAACCTATAAATAACTTCAAAAATTAAAAACAACAAAAAAAAGAAAATCATGCAATCAACAGATGACCTAACGCTCTGAACAGACAAAACGAAGAAATTAAATTTACTTTTAGGCAAATCAAAATGGCTTTCAGAATCCATCTCATCTGAGTCAGAATGTGTAATCAAAAAAAAACAAACAAACAACCACAAAGCAGCAAAGATGGAAGCAGAGAGGAACACAGGTAATGGGAATGGAAACTGGTCCAGCCACTGTGGAAATCAGTGTGGAGGCTCCCTCCTAAAAACACTAAAACTACTGTAGACCCAGCTACACCACTCCTGGGTACACTCCTTAAAGATGCTTGCACATCCATGTTTATCAAT
>NC_022021.1:32632966-32643449 GCF_000317375.1 Microtus ochrogaster | reverse complement strand
GTTCTCCCACAAACCAGCTCCGAAGGCCTATGATTTCCATGGTCGTGTTTGCCACAGCCATGGCTCTACCCCTTGGTACTCATCTTCAGCATCTTCAGCAGAGCCCTGTGACAAAATACCCAACAGACACAACTCAGACTCAACTTATTTTGGCTCATGGATTCAGAGACTTGGATCCTTGCGGTGAGGGGAAGGCACTGCCTGGAGCAGCTCTATCTGCCGCAGTAGGAAGATGCAGTGATGTCTTCATCACACGAGTAGAGAAGGCAGGTTAGAACCCAAATCAGGTGTAGCCTTGCAAAACCCTCGAATGATCTATTGCCACAAGTTAGGTGTAACATCTCAAAGCTTCCATAATCTCCCAAAATAGTGCCACCAGCTGGGTACCATATTTAAACACAGGGGCCTGTAGAGGACATTTCAGCTTAAGTCATAGCATGACCACACTCTTATTACTTTAGTGTGTGCATGTTGTGGGCACACACTTGTCTATGTAGATGTGCACACATGTGAAAGCCAGAGGTTGATATCTGGCTTTATCTGTCCCCTTGCTATTCCCTTGAGACACAGGGTCTCTCTCTGAACCTGGAGGTGTGCTGGAGAAGAGCAAGTCCAGGGACCCTCTTGGCTCTGCCCCTCACTCCCACCACACCCCCAGAACTGGGGTTGCAGGCACACTCAAACAGCCACTCACAGATTTTCACTCAGCTCAGGGGGGTTGAACTCAGGCTCTTACGCTTGGCGTAGGGAAGTCTCTTAATCAAGGATTCATCTCTGCAAACTCTTACTCCTTTTTTTTTTCTGTTCCCATCATAATAACTTTTGTTTCTAGTGTGAGATCACCCAGATCAATTCCGCTTGAGACAGAATGTGAATGTTTTGCTTCCTGGGTGTCCAAAGCAAGGGGAAGGACACGGTGTTTCCCATCAGCCTTCAGTCTAGGCTTTCCTTGCACTCTGCCCATGTCTTCCAAGGCACCATCATATCCAGACACTATTTCCCCTAAAAAAGAGCTGTGCGTATTTTCACTTAAATTCACCTTGAGTTCAGGATCACCACGAACCTCCAAACGGTTGACTATTGCTAAGGAAAATAAAAACCAATCACCACCCATTACATTACATCTTGTGTGCACATTTTATCTGCTTGTCTCACAATTATTGTTTATTAACCATTTAATTTTGTTTTCATTATCCAATTGATATATTTTGCTCAGGGAATTGAGTGCCCCTAGTGAAAACAAAATCCATTACGATTAAACAGAAATTTTCTCTCCCGCCACAAGCTTTTCCCCTTTAGCAAGAGGGTTTTCAGAAAGGAGTTCAAGTTGACAGTAGACAGTTAGGTGTGCTTGCTTTGGGAACTAAGCAGTCCATTCGGGTGGTTCACCCAGAACAAAAGAACCATCGTCTTCAGAAAGGAGTTCTGACACCTCCATTGAGCTGGATGGCTGCTGGCCGTTTTTAAATGACAGGTTTCCCAACTCTACCCATCATGGCTTCAAAAATCCCAGGGTTGAATTCAACCAAAGCACCCTGTTGCAGGCATAAAATAGGTATGTGGAGTTTGATTTTGATTAAGCCTCTGTCTACATTGTCACCTGTGAATAAGCCCTTTCCTAGGAGGCCAGATGAATGGCCAGAAAGCAAAGGCCAGTTTTCAGGGGCTGCATTCTAGCAAAAGCAATCTACCCCCAAAGCTTCCCGAAGGTTGTTATTGGAAAAGCAAAATTGCACTGTGAGAGGTCAGGGGTTTCTATTCACCTCCCTGTGGCCACATGAAGAGACTTTCTCTTTGGTGAGACCATAATATAGCATGGAGCAGCAGGATCACACTTCTGGTACCACCAGTTGAAATCAATTTTAGAAAATAAATCACCAGTTCACTCTGCCCATTTTTAAGAGTCCTGCAAATACTTTCATGAAAATGTCAGACTGAAATATTTAACTAACCCCACTAATTGCCTCTACCATCTCTAAACCAACTAGAACTTATTTGTCACCCATAATGTATATCTAACCCTCACTCACCTCTCCAGACTTCCAGAGAACGAACTCAGTAAGATGTCGAAAATGTTACTTCACAGAGACAGAATGAAGCGCTAATTGGGGCATGCCATTTCTGTCACTTCCCAGAGAGGACTGCTCTTCATTTTGGTCCCATCAACCTGGGAAGATGATGAAGGCTCTTGCCCAGATTTTTTTTATACAAAGGTCACTTAGACCAAAAAAAAGAAAGAAAGAAAAGAGGGAAAGAAAGAAAGGGAGTGGACCTCAGTGCCCTATGTTTGACAAGACCGTGAGGATTTGCTGGGCTGTTTCTTTGACCTCTGCAAAGACAAGCTCTTTGTTCTGGAAATCTTACATTCAAACAGGAGACGAGTGACTTCAGATTTCTCTCACAACTGCCTGCCTCTGTCTGTCATCCCTCTGCCGAGGAGCAGACAGGGTGTATCTCAGATAGTTAACTTCCAACGTGGTCCAAGACCCAAGAGGAAAAGATGATGATAAATTAGAGTTCAAGATGAGCCCGTGTGTGTGTGTGTGTGTGTGTGTGTGTGTGGGTGTGCATATATGCGTATGTGCTTATGTGCACACTTTCACACGTGTGAATTCATATGAGCTTTAAGAATGTTTTAATAGGGCTGGCGAGATGGCACAGTGGTTAAAAGCATTTGCTGCTTTTCCCAAGGACCCAGTTTCAATGCCCAGGATCCCCTTGGTGGGCCACTTCCAGCTGCTACTGTGATCCAAGGGTACGTAAGGCTTTCTTCTGGCCTCCAATGGTGCAGCATGCGCATGGAGCACAAATATACATTAAGGCAAAACACCCACATATATAAAAAAAATCAATTGGATTTTTTTTTTCAAAGAACCATTTCTGCTACTTATGAGAAAGAAACCCTCAAAGGCTAGGAAAGTTGTTCAATAGTTTTTAACCACTTGCCTTGCAAACATTAGGACCAGAGTTCAGATCCCCCAAACTCCCATGGGTGTTGGGAGGATGTGGTGGCCCACCTAAAATTCCAGAACTGGGGAGATAGAGAGAGGAGATTCCTAAAGTTTGCATCAAGTTGAATTGAGAGATAGAAGCGACTAAATAGATTGTGCTTTTAACATTAGATCTACACACACACACACGCACACGCACACGCACACGCACACGCACTCCACCCAAGCACACCCACTCACACCAAACACGCACACAAAGGCAAACCCTTCACACATACACTTAAAGGGAGGAATGCTAAAATTCCACTTCATCAATCCAAGTCTCCAGCTGCCGTGGACAGCCTTGCGTAGCTTCTCTCTCTAAACAGCAGACCTGAAAATCCTCCATGCGTTAGCGATGCATGTTGCTGTCCTGATTTTTTGCCCCCATGGCGTCTTATTTCCTATTATTTGGATCGATCTGGGAATTCTTCCAGGGGTCTGATTGGCCACATCCTAGTGCACAGTGTTTTCAGGGACGCTTTCATCTTCAACACCTGTATTCTATTAGCATACACCATGTCAGCCTAAACCCCAGCAAACCCAGCCAGAATGGTGATTTCTTTCCAGGTCTCACTCTTGCAGAAGTAACACAGGAACGCTGAAAGAGAAACAGCCACGACCTTGAAGACTACAATGAAAAGAAGGTTCCTCCTTCCCATCAGCGCCTTGCCTAAGAAATGCCTTAACTGCTTCAGGTTTTAATTCCTATGCTTGTTACTTTAAAAATATTAAATAATTATAGCATAGGAGATTTCTGAATGTATCAAATTTATATTTAGCCTATTGTCTCCCAGAAATGAAAGATGAGGATTTAATTAAGTTATTCAGCCATTCTCTCCTCTCCACCTCTTCTTCCTTTTATTTGATGTATTATCATTTTTATTTCTTTGCTTGTTTATCTTTAATTACTTTAAATAATATACTTATGCCTCACTGTCTTATTGTAGCAGGTTCAATTTTCTTGAGCCATGTTCTTGGGAGTAAAAAGGATTAACTTCCTTTATTTTCTGTAACTAAAAGACCACATTTCATTCGCTGGCAGAAACCTTAATCATTGTCAATTCCCAGCAAACTGGATCATTTTACATTTGAACTCTGCAAAGTCAGACTTAATTCCCGCTTTTCCTATCACTTTTCCCGGGCGTGCAAGGGTATTGGGGATTCACGGGCGCTGAAGCCCTGGAGTGAATGGGCTCTTGGTACGTGCCTGACCTCTGTCCTAGTTGGCATCTTCTGGTGGTCATTAGCATTTCTGGTGATTCCCACAGTGCTATTATGGCACCGTCATGAAGGCTGCCTCGCCGCCCATTTGTGTAGTGACATTTATGCTGTGCCCTAAATGTTTGCTTTAGGAGCTGGAGGAATGACTTGGTGGGCAAAGTGCTTGCTGCAAAGGCATTGGGTCCTGAGTTCAGATCCCCACCATCCAAGTAAAATGCCAGGTGTGGCAGCACACTCTTGTAACCCCAGTACTGGGAGGTTCCCGGTGCTCACTGGCTTGCTGATCTAGCTAATTGGTTCAAGGAGAGGCACTGTCTCAAAACAATTAAGATGGAAAAAAATAAAGGGAAACACATGACCTCAACATCTGCCTCCACATGGTCCCATACAGGCAAGTGTACTCTTGACTGCATGTAACTAACACACACATACACAAGGTCCCCTTTCAATTTACTGGACCTTCTATGACCCTGCTCTAATGCACGAACTGTTTTCCAAGTCCTTTTCTGTGGCTACAGAGGCAAAAATCTGAGCAGAACTATTCGAAGCCGTCTATGCCTTCAGGGGCCTACAATTCCCGTTTGCCACCTATGGCACCATTTTGTTGGGAGGTGAGGACAAATCTGTGGGGCTTGCCATCTCATTTTCTGCCATCCAGAAAGGAGCACAATGTCTCTTAGCCCGCTTCCCTTTTCTCAAACCTACCCCTTCCACTTCAGGATTGGGGCAGGACACAAGCAGAGTTCAAGGAGCCTCCCAGCCACTAACTGTGCCCCTCACACCCCAACCTCTGACTTCTCTCCTCACTTCAGACATAGCTTACCTTCCTATACAGATTTTTTTTTAGCTCCATTTCACATTCTTTCTTTTGCAAAGCAAAAGTCTATCTGAGTTTTAAGACAATAAGTTTCAGAAGCAACGTTCAGAATTTCAAAAGCCAAAAATGTTATTGATGTGTGTGGCTATATCAGCCCTCCTTTATATTCTGTGTTTAAGAGGGGGAACATACCGTTAGGATTGTAAACCGCATGTGCAGGTGATTCTAATGACAGATGTCAGTACCTCTTATCCTATTCTATCAGATGAGGCTATTAAGAATCACTTGCAATCCTTCCTCCTTTACATTATTAATCAGTGACCATTCAACCTTAAAACGATGCCCTAACCAAATATAAATGTAATTTACTTCAATATTAGTAAGTCCAGAAACAGGCCACCCTGAACAGATACAACACATAACACTGTCGAAAAGCCTACATCCCATCTCCTGATGACGTCATCCTCAGCATGTGGGCTTGTGACCCCATGTTTGTAAGATGACTGTAGTTCCAAGGGTGCATCCGCTGTGAAGAACAGGAAGGGCAGAAGCCAGCTATATTTGTTTCCTTCATCAACCATGCAGGTATTTCTGTAGAGCAGTCTCTCGGTCACACCCTTCTGGCTGTCTCTCACTCGTCAGAGCTGTGACAGGTAACTGTCGGGTAATGGAGAACCAGGTTGACAGGTCAGAGTGACGGAGGTTGAACACAGGCACTGAGGAAGCAAGTTAAAAATGTCTGCCAAAGTCCTCACTATTCGTGGACACTCCTGTGACTCGCCGCACTCTGTGAGCAAGAGAGACAACGCACGGTCTCATTCAGCTGCTGTAGCGAGCTCAAAGTCCGCAGTCTCGAAGTGGTGATCCAGTCTCTCTCTTAGGTGTGCACGGCTCCTCTTGGGGTTAGAGAGGAACATCTACAGCTAAAGAAAGTGCACCTGTCTTGGTTAGGGTTACTATTGCTGTGGTGGAACACCGTGGCCAAAGGCAAATTGGAGAGAAAAGGGTTTGCATTGTAGTCCATCACTAAAGGAAGCCAGGACAAGAGCTCAAACAGGGTAGGGACCAGGAGGCAAGAGCTGATACAAAAGCCATGGAGAGGTGTTGCTTACTGGCTTGCTCACCATGACTTGTTCAACCTACGTTCTTATGGAAGCCAGGACCATCACCCCAGGGATGGCACTTCCCACAATAGGCTGGGCCCTCATCCTATTGATCACAAATTAAGAAAATGCCTTACTACTGGGTCTTAAGAAGACATTTTCTCCATTGAGGGTCTCTCCTTTCAGATAACTCTAGCTCCGGTCAAACTGACATAAAGCTAGCCAGAATAGCAACTGACATACAGTGGAGAAGATGCAGAATAACTGGAAAACAAAACCAGTAAAATGCAAACTAAAGCAAGAAAGATACCTATTTATTTGAGAGGAGGCAGAATGCAAAGATCAGAGTGATCAATGTTCCATGGTATCAAATCACACGGTAGCAAACAAAGCTGTTGGCTCTTCTGTCTACATCAAGCTCTTGAGTCCTCGTGTTTCTGATTCTCTTTTCCTAGGAAACTTGCTTGTGACCATGGCCTCCCATGACCCATTTCACACTGGTCAAGAGTTACCCTTCCAGAATAAGGCAGCATCACGGATCTGAGAATTACTGTGGAGAGGTGGTTCTTGAAAGGAGCTGTTTTTTCCTAGCCCATCCCCTGGAGGACATGTGGTGATGTCTAGTTTTTGGTGGTTATATCAAAGTAGATTGCCACTGGTATGTAGTGATCAGAAGCCAGGGATGCTACTATAATCAAAAGTTAATTTCCTAACAACAGAGAAGCTCCTGGTCCAATATGTCAGTCATAAAAGGATGAGTGATCCTGCCCTAAATTAATCTTAGTCTCATTCCCCTATGTATGTGTCTATTCCCCTATGTGTATATATATATATATACACACATACATATATGTATAAGACATATACATGTTATATATGTATACAGCTCTCTCCTCATGTAATTCTGTTATTTGACATCTGAGAAAAGACACCACTAACATGGTAAGGATGGTAAAACAAAAGGATGAAAGCCCAATTGATATGGGCTTCCCCTTTGTATGCTATGAACATGTTCTAATACCACTGGTTAATAAAGAAGCACTTTGACCAATGGCAGAGTAGAATAGAGCTATGTAGAAAAGCTAAACTGAATGCAGGAAAAAAGAAGGCAGAGTTAAGGAGAAGCCATGTAGCTGCTGAAGGAGAAAAATGCCAGACTCTTACCAGAAAGCCACCATCTCATAGTGAATCACAGATTAATAGAAATGGGTTAATTCAAGATGTAAGAGATATCTAGAAAAATGCCTGAGCCATTAGCCAAACAGTGTTGTAATTAATATGGTTCCTGTGTGATTATTCAGGTCTGGGCAACCAGGAAACAAAAGGGCAGTCTCCGGTTATACCCAAGTCTTAGCTGACCCACTCCATGCAAGAACTCTCCTTCATCCAGGTGTTTCTTTCTATGAGAAATTAAACGTCCTACTTGCTCAAATCCATTTTGGTGGTATTCTCTGCTCCTTGCAGCAGAGTGTATCATAGTTGATTACCCTGCTCCCACTTTCCCACATGACTGACTTCTGCCCTTTGATGGGGAATTCTTCCTATTTTGTCCCATGACTAATGATGTTCTTTCATATTTAAGAGCAAAACTCAGGACAATAAGTGAGGTTTCCCTCTGTTGCTGTGTAGGTACCTCCAAAAGACCCTCGCCTTGAGAGAATTCTGGATAGGAATGTCAACACAGTTTTGCTTTATAACGTTGCCTTTAGAAGACTTTAGATCCATGGTTTTGAACCTTCCTAATGCTGCAACCTTCTATTACAGTTCCTTATGTTGTGGTGACCCTCAACCATAACATTACTTTCATTAATTACTATTCCATCACTGTAATTTTGCTACTGTTATGAATCATAATGCAGATATCTGATATACAGGATATCTGAAATGCAACCCCTATGAAAGGATCATTCAACCCCCAGAGGGTCAAGATTCACAGGTTGAGAACCGCTGCTTTAGAAGAAAGAACCTATCTACGCAGCGCAGGTCTAACACAGACACCAATTCACAGCTGGAAACTTTACTGTTTTCTTTTCAGGGTTTATATTTGTTTTGGAAAACAGCCCTCTGTTTCTGTGAAGTGACTAAGCAAATGTGGGTCCCTTGGTTTGGCTTATAGGTAAAGACTTAAACTTGTTCAGCATACAGAGCCGTGTGACCCACTTAAATGACTCCTCTGGCTTATCTTAAATTTGTGGCCCTTGTCTTAAAACCCTGGTGTGATTGTGAGGTTCTAACCTTTTTGACTTCATCTAACCCTAACAACTTTCCAGGGCCTCACTCTCAAATACCATGAACATGAACTTGAGAACTGGGTTTCTTACACTTGAATTTTAAGCGGGGGGTGGGGGGGAGGCACTTCCTAACAAGAGCAACTTTTGATCCCCAGTGGGTTTGTAGGAAAAAAGCAAATGTATGCTCTACCTGCCATTTTCAAATCAAAACTGTTTGTTTGTTTGGAGTCCAGGTCTCACAGTGCAGACCAGCTATCCTCAAACTCATAAAGGTCCAGCTGCCTTGGCCTCCCCGATACTGGGATTAAAGTCTTGTGGCACCACACCCAGCTCAAAGCATGTACTTTTGAGGGTTTATTCTGTTGTACCCTGTAGCTATTTCTCTGAAAAGGCACCATATATTAACTATCAACATTTGACTTAGGGAGAGGGTTGCAAAATCAAAATCAAAGATTCAATTTAACAATGTTCTAGATGCTTGACAGTATAAATTGGGGGGGGGGGTGCGTTTGGTGACATTTGTCTTATTTTATGGCTTTGGAAAGAATATGGAAATGGTTTTGCCAGGAAAGTTCAGATAAACTCAAAAAAGGAAAACCCAAGCCATGTATCAAGAATGACCATAATATTTTAAATTAATCTCAAAAGGCTAATCCCTTGATGTAGTATTTCTTTATCTTTTAACCCAGTAATAGACTTTCACGTTTGCCTATAAAATAATGCTTGAGCCTGAGGAGGAGGGGATGGAGTTAAAGATGTCTCTGGAATTTACAAGTCCAGCCCTTCTGATTGGAGCGGAGTTTGACAAGTGGGTCCTCTGAAAGCTTTTTCTTCCGTTAGCAATGTAATTCGAGCAGTATGAGCAGTGGGGCTGAGTTTCCAAAAAACTAATCTCTAAATTTGAATTCTCATGATACTCGGGGAGAAGAGACGTAAGAACTCTCTGAATAATGACATACATTCCCAGAACTGCAATCTGTGTCGTGTCCTAGCCTCTTCACTAACATAGCTGAGAAGGAGGTCGAGGGTTGGGTGAACATCCTGGGGCGCAGTGGTCAGAGAATGTCACAGGCTCGGTGACAACACTCCATAAGCCACTTCAGCAGACAGGCAGGGTGGTACCTGGAGCTGTGTGAGTGGCTTCACTGATTGATCTAGCGAGGTACTTGGGAAGCAAACAAGGACATGCAAGCTCCAGCAGATGCCGGCCCCAGCCTCATCCTCAGTGTATAGTGAGGTCTGAGTCATCCTCTCCTGATCCAGACTCTGGGTGAGGACTTAGGGTCCCTGCTTCTTGCGGTAAGAGCCTAAAGAAGTACCTTATTCTGAATACAATAATGGATGGCCTTACCATCCAGGGTGGCTGCCTTCTCCTGCAGAAACTCAGCATTTCTGCTCAGGGCTATGCTTCAAACCTTGCATCAAACCTGCCCAACAAAGAGTCATTTCATGTTCACTTTCTGACTTCTCTAAAAGCTTCCATGCATTCATGGCAAGTAGAGTTTTAACAAAACTCCTGTGAGGATTACGAAAACGCAATGCTAAGTAAAGATTGTATTTTTATATATAACCACCTTCTCGGAGCGTTTCCAGTGTGAACATATTTTAAAGCTCTCCAGGCAAGAGAGCAACTGCTCATTTGCAAGGTTGTGCCGGGTACTTATTTCCCCATAGTCACTTGATGGTACATATTTATCTTATTACTCTTTAATGGATAATAAGACATATCTAAAGAGAACAGACCCCATAGCAGGAAATCCTGCATGCGGTTGTCACAGAGCAACCTGGGTGGAAAATAACTGGCTATTAGTGAATGCTAAACTGGAAAAGAGGCACCTAAACCCCACGCTTGTCCTGTAACAGAGAACAACACTAAACTGTTTCAGCCTAATCCATCTGAAACCACAAAGGTATTCAGAACAAGGACGGTGACTGTTGGTGTTTGCAAGACGTTTGCCCTTAGCCAGGCGAAGTGTTTTCCACGTAGTCTTACACTTCTTGGGTTGTTTAGTTTTGTTTGTTTGTTGGGGTATTTTTTTTTTGCTTTTTGTTTTTTCTGTTGGCTGATTGGTTGGAAGATGAACATTGTAAATTAAGTGTTTACAACCAATGATTTTT
>NC_022021.1:32627904-32632866 GCF_000317375.1 Microtus ochrogaster | reverse complement strand
TCTCTGTAAGTGGTGTGTGTGTGTGTGTGTGTGTGTGTGTGTGTGTGTGTGTGTGTGTTCTCTCCAAAGAAAAGAAAAGAGCAGTCTGAAGTTCGTGACCCTGCTTACGCTTCGTCAAGATGCAATAGCACATTCCTGGAAGGTCTTTGCTAACTATTGCTTTGGTTGCCTTTTCACACCCGTGATTCAAACTGTTCCATCAGCTAAAATGGATAACAAGTGACCTGGTGCAAATTACAGGAATTTGCAGGACAAGCTCCAGAAAGCCCTCAGCCAAATGCCGGTGGAGTTCTATTAGCCGAGCTGCGGAACTCTTCTGGGAATGGGCCAGAGGCCCCTCTGACAGTGAACCTTACAGATTCAGGGCATCTTTAAAGACCGTGAGGGAAAGCGAGAGCATTACTTGAGAAGTGAGTCACTTCCAGGGCCGAGGAGTAGTTGTTTTTAATTTATCTATTGACCTTCAGTCATGATGAGTAATAATCCGAAGGAAGAACCCATTCTCCCCTAGAATGTCAATAACCCAAGCAGACTGAGTGCTCTGTGGCTTTCCTCACAGGGCTCAAGAACACCAGATTGCAAATGGCAAACTACAACTGCCCACAGCCCTTTCGCAGTCCTGATGGTACAGACTTTGCACTTGCTCCGTTTTTCTCTGGTAAGCACACTAAAATACAGCTCGTAGACACGTTCTTGACTTGTAAGACAAGAAGACTGAGTGTCTCTGACTGCCCTTCATCTTCCATAATTGAATTTCTGCTTCTGTTGGATACAGCAAAGGGCAGGACAAAATTGAAGTTCCCTAAACTCTCAGCTGTGCCCATCTGATGGGCAAGCCTTTACACATCTTATCACATTTAATTCATATGCCACCCTGGGAGATTGTTAGCATTATTCAATTTGATGAACAAAAAAAAACCCCACATTTTCCAAAGTCACAATACTAATAGGTTTTGTATAATCCACCCAGCTTCAAAGACCACCCTCCTCCCATGACCTCACTTTCTTGAACCAATTCATAGTATTATCTAAACACCGAGGCATGGCGACTCTTCTTCTACACCCACCTTCAAGACAAAGCCGCCCTTGATTGTGCAATTGCAGACTACAGTGTGCTACATTAAGCCACAAACAACAAAAAAAGAAAGAAAGACAATCCATTGCTTTGTTTCTTTGGTATTGTAGATTGAATTTAAGATGAGTTCTCTCTCTACTTCTGAGATAACTTGAAGTAATTTACAAACTGAAGCACCATGTAAAAATATGACATTTACATCAGAAATAGAACTGTGCCCATCAAAAGGACCTAACCCATTCCCTCAGTCATCAACAAATAGGTATCAGCCAGGCCCTTCTCTAGGAGGCATCACAGGACCAAGATGAACTCACTATTACACATAAATAAATCCTAAGTCATTCACAGGCAATTAGGGAAAAGCAGAAAGATGTTCTATTATGAAATTTGAATTTTCTAATCAGTTAAAGCTATAAATTTATTCAACAAAAAAAAATCAAGTAGATTAGTCATACGGATCTTTATAGAAAGGGCACTGGGTAAAGCCTGCAGAGAAAATCAAAACTGCCATTTTGAAAGGTACAAGGCACGCTGTTCAAACGGGCAATTCTCCTATCGATCTTCTATATACTTAAGCTTCATAGGAATTAAAGTCTTGGTC
This sequence comes from Microtus ochrogaster, assembly GCF_000317375.1. NCBI lineage: Eukaryota > Metazoa > Chordata > Mammalia > Rodentia > Cricetidae > Microtus > Microtus ochrogaster. The sequence continues at coordinate 32,631,190 of NC_022021.1, read as the reverse complement.
ATCAAACATCATGGATCAATAACTGGCACACAGAAGCTTCCCAGAGACAGTGCTACAAGTTTCCAGGCTCTACACTACACGGGAAAAATAACTTCATGCAGGAAATTTGCTGTTCAAATTTTCAAAAAAAAAAAAATATGAACTCAACGGAAGATGGGATCAGTCCTGTGTTTTCTTAAAATGCTACAGCACCCTCTCAAAAGTCAGACAGCTTAGGTGTAAAATAGTCAACATGAAACACATGTACCAGATATTGTGTGGTAATTACCTAATGCCTTTGATGAGCCAGGCCTTCATCCTTCCCCCTTCTCCCAGCACCGTGCACTGGTTGGAACTGAGAAGGAATGGGATGTAATGAGTGGTTCCTCACCCAAGTGTAAGAAAATATTGCACCTCTAAAAGTAATGCGGTGGTAAGCCGAGGTCCGTGGCTCTACCTGGAAAGGCCCATTTCGTGATTCTTTTCTTCTTAAATACAGTCATCATCCTCAAACCTCCTCCACTTGATATTCTGCTCGCATCTGACATTTTGACAGCCCCGCTATTTCTTAGACTTTGTCGTCACGGCTTTTAGGGTGCAAGTGCTCTGGTGATTATCCGCTTTCCTCCGGACTCCTCCTCTCTCCCTCTCTCCTCTCTTGCCTTGGCTTCTCTCAGCAAGATACCTGGGCTTTTAACACACCCGTGCCCTCACTGAAAAACACACATCTGACCCTACGCTCTGCTCTGTCTCCACTCTTCCAGGAAACAATCATTTCCACTGTCTCCACCATCACCTAAATGTCCCATGGCTCAAACCTGTCACCTGAGCTTTGCAGTGGCTTGACAGATTTTTACCATCTCTCTCGCCAGCATCTCAAACACAACCCGGCAGGACCAGAACACCTTTTTCTTGCACTGCACCTCACCTTACACCCTATGGCCCCTGAAACAGCACCACCATCTTCCTTCCTTATGCAGATGAACGATTTGATTGCTACATGCTGTTAACTTTAAGTCACAGCTTCTAGGGAAGTATTTTAATTCTACTGCGGCTGAGAACCATTTTTTTATGGTGTCTAATTCTAAAATTTAAGTTTTTCAGTTAAATGGAAAGTGAGGCAGACACATTTGCTTCTCCTATTTATATGCCTGCTGGTCAAATAAAAAGTGACAAAAGTATGAAATGATTGAGTAGGGAAGGGACACCATGTGTCCAAATGGGGGAAGCAAGGTATCTTAGTTAGGGTTTTTATTGCTGTGAAGAGATACCATGACCACGGCAACTCTTATAAGGGAAAACATTTCATTATGGTGGGTAGCTTATGGTTCAGAGGGTTAGTCCATTATTGTTACGGCAGGAAGAAAGGCAGCATGCAGGCAGACATGGCACTGGGGAAGGAGTTGAAAGTTCTTACATATTGACTCGCAGGCAATAGGAAGCAGCCTGTCTCACTGGGCATGGCTTGAGCATATATGAGCTTTCAAAGCCCGCCTCCACAGTGACACACTTCCTCCAACAAGACCACACCTCCTAATAGTGCCACTCCCTTTGGGGGCCATTTTCTTTCAAACCACCACAGAAGGGAAAAGAGGCAAAGATTTGGAATGAGACTAAGGAAGTATGTGCGTATTGGTTAAAAAATAAAGATGGCTTTAAGTACATGGTTTCTTCTGTTTATTAGCCGCCACGATTTAGCAAATGTCAATGACAAGAAAGTCCCTTGTGTTGCAGAGGAGAAGTCTTTATTTCAGAAGACACTGCGGTTATTTCTATAAACAACCATGCTTCTCCTTTGGAAACATGCAATCAGTCAGGTCTCCACTCCTTGCCTTTCAGCCAGTATGCAACACCATAGAGAATCCTGGCTTGCAGGGCAAAGCATCTGCCCACTGAAGAGGACCCTGAGAAAGAAACTACCACAAGAACTTGGAAGAGGGTAAGGAGGGTAGAGGAACACATAAGTAGGGCCATGGTATTGTCTTTAAATGAATATCTCCCATCCAAGTACTAACCAGACCCCACCCTGCTTAGCTTCGGAGATCACACGAGACTGGGCGTGTTCAGAGTGGTATGGTCGTATGAATATCTAACTGCATGGTTGTCTAACATATTGCTCTATCATTGAGCTCTGAAGCCCTTGTTTTAAACTCATGCCCCTTCTCCAGTTAGTGTTATAAGGAGAGAGAGAAACTGTTTTCCCAATGACAAAAGCTACTCTGTCGTAAGACTTTCATATCAAGTGCCTGATTCTTTTGGCTTCAGTTAGTTCATATAAAAATTGCTTAAAATTTATGATTGGAGGTTAGACTTTGAAGCATCACAAATGATGACTTTGACATCTAATGCCACTAGTATAAATATCATATATCAAATTCCCATTGTTTCTCACCAGGATAAAAGTAAGTTGTTAGTGGTGATGATGTTGGCGTAGGGAAGCATCATTCTAGAAAGAGACGAGTGTAAGAGCAGAACCCGTCTCAGGCAGCCAAGAGGGAAAGTTGAAGGTATGTGACCCCATGACCCCTTCAGTCAGTGAGCAGAATGGCCCTCTGCTGATGCATCCTGGCAACGAAATGGGAACTAAGCGTTGCGACTGGCATGCGCAGCACTGCGTTCCCAGTAACGGCAGATGAGGAAACGCTGGCTTCTGTTGTGCTTGGGGCCACACAACTCCTGGTTCTCCAGAAAAAAAGATCCCATACACAGTGGAGATGTTGAGTCACCAAGATGGTGGAGTGTTCTTCTCACTGAAGGGCTAATGAACATGGTTTGCTCTCTCTGTGTCTTCCTTGTGGCCCTCCTCTCCTGAAGTGAAGAACACTTCTACTAACCACAGTACAGGTCATGTTTGTCGTTTCAACATTCTTAGCCCAACAGCTTAGTAGCTCTCACCTTCCAAAGTAGAAATACCGCTCCCTTCCACATCTGTATTTTTGAAGGGGGGAGGGGAGTTCAGGGTCTCACTATGTGGCCAGGCTAGCCTTGAACTCACAGAGATTCTCTTGCTTCTGTCTCCCAAGCACTGGAATTAAAAGTGTGTGCCACCCTACCCAGCCCCTCTCCACACTGTCTAAGGCAAGTTTTAATGATTGTACTGACTCATTCAGTTGTGTGACCTCAATTTCTAATTTTTTTTTTTTACTGACAGTTCTTTAAATGTTGTATTATTCTCTGAGAATTTCATACAAATAGGCTGGTCATATTTCACCTCCCCAACTGCACCATCCTACCCACCCAACTCCATGTTCTTTCATTCTCTTAAAAAGAAACAAAACTACATATCATAAATTACCAGGTAAAACTC
>NC_022021.1:32589415-32627561 GCF_000317375.1 Microtus ochrogaster | reverse complement strand
GAGGGAAATGGGAGGCGGTGGCGGGGAGGAGGCAGAAATCCTTAATCAATTTCTAATTTCTACATCATTGTCAGATCTTGATGTTGAGCCACTGGATGAAACACATGTTAGGATCTTCTTATTTAACCGCACCTGCTATGAGGATCGTGTGTGATGTGTGGCTTAAGTAGGCTGAAAGTCTGTTTGCCAGGTATGTGGGTTTGAATGAGAATTGCCACGCTAGGCTCATATGTTTCCATACTTGGTTCCTGGTGGAACTGTTTGGAAAGAATTAGGAGGCACGGCCTTGTTGGAGGAGGTGGGTGACTTGGGTAGAGCTTTGAGGTTTCAAAACCCTGTGCCATCCCCAGTTAGCTCTCTCTGCCTGAGCTCCCAGTAAAGTTTTCTATCAGTTGCCTTGTATCTCTTCATAGCAATAGGAAGGTAAATAAGACAGAAGCTGGTACCAGGGAGTGGGATAGTGCTGTGATCGGCCTGATCACGATGGGGTTTTGTTGTTGTTTATTTATTTTCTTAAATAATATGGAAGACTTTAGAATTCTAGACTAGAAAATGGCTAAATGTTGTATGTGGAGCTTAATGGGCCCTTCTAGTAGCCTAGAAGATAATAGTGCTAAGAGCAATGGAGGCCTAGCTTAAGAGTTTCCAGCATGGCAGGAGGGATATTAGCTATGGGGTTAGAGACTATTCTTATGATATTTTTGGCAAAGAATGCGGCTGCTTTCTGCGTTTGACTTGTTTCCCAGTTACTGAAATTGTTTGGGAAAGATGAAAAGGTACGATGTTGTCGGAAGAGGTATGCCACTTGGAGCAGGCTTTGAGGTCTCAGAAGCTAGGCTAGTCCCAATTAGTTCTCTTTGCCTAAAGCTTGCATATCAGAAGCAAGTTCTCTGCTACTGCTCGGGCACCATGCCTGCCTGCTGTTGTGCTCCCCACAATAGTTATGGACTCTAACCTTCAGGAGCCATGAGCCCCAGATTAAATAATTCTTTTCTCAGTTGCCTTGTCATGGTCTTTTGTCACAGCAATAGAACAGTAACTAAGATACCAGAGTGACGGATGGGAAAAGGTTTCACCCTTGTCATGCCTCAACAGAATTTTTCTCCTTTCCACAGTAGTTAGCAATGAAGACTTTCTTAAATCCAGGTGGTTGGGGCTGGAGGGAAGGCTGGCTCAGTAGTTAAAAGCACTTGTTGCTCTTGTAAGGGACACAGGTTCCCTTCCCAGCACCCACATGGTATCCCACAATCACCCGTAACTCCAGCTCCATGGGATCCAATGTTCTCTCTGGACTCCCATGAGTAACAGGCACCAGGCACATGTAGTGCACATACATACAAACACACACACACATACATATATCCATACACACATGGGGGCAAAACATTCGTATATATAAAATAAATAAACCTAAATTAAAAACAAAAAAAACCTTTAAGCTGTCTCTGAAATATCTTTTACCAGCTTCTCCACTAGAATAACCTAGTGAACATTCATTCACATGAACAATGATTGCCAACGTTTAAAATTATTTATTATCTACTCATGGTTGTTGGAATAAGAATGGTCCTCATAGGCTCATATAGTTGAATGCTTAGTCACCAGGGAGTAAAACTCTGATAGGATTAGGCCTTGTTGGAGGAAATATTTCAAAAGTCCAAGCCAAGGCCAATGTCACTCTCCCTTTCTCTGCCTACAGATGAGGATGTAGTTCTCAGCTATTGCTCCAATGACTGACTACAAGTTACCATGCTCCCAGCCATGATGATAATGAACTAAACCTCTGAGACTGTAAGCAAGCCCCCAACAAAATGCTTTCTTTTGTAAGAGTTGACTTGGGCATGGTGTATCTTCACAGCAATAGAATTCTGACTAAGACAAGACCCGTGCTCCAAGTTTGCTTGAAACTTTGCTGTCTACAAATACAGACCAGAAAAAGTGTAGCCATGATCTGGCAATAAGCCACTCCTGAACAAAACAGCTCCACTTTGTGAAGTTTAAAAATACTACATCATCAGCCCTCACAGTGATGGCATGCTTACCCACAATCTCCTGGGTCATCCAGGTAGAGCACACACTGACTGAATTCCCCAACTGCTGGAAGGCTCCCTGCTCACAGTGTGTTTCTGGAAAGGAGTGATGATCCCATTATCCCAGATGATGGCAATGTTGTTCTTGACATTTGGGAGCAGAGTGTGGGTTTGCTCCGGCACTGGCACACTCCCAGAGAAGGAACAAATCACAGAGGACTGGCTGGGGTGAAGGGTGACTGTGTCTTTCCCCTTGCGGCCTCATCTTCTCACGCTGACCTTGCCTGCGAACGCCTTTGAATATCTAATAAAGGCATGTGTCCTTGTGGCGGACATGAACCTTTCAGATCTCCCAGCTGTGTGCTTGGAAATAGAGCTGTGTGTTTGCACAGAGTCTGTGCTTCTAGCTGCCTGCTCCCAATAACTACTCCAGAGAGCAGACGTAAGCAAAGATGTTCCTAAGAGACCAGGGATTTGATGATGGGTATTCTGGCTGAAGGCTGTAGTTTGGATGTCTCCTCCCAAACTCGTGATGAAATTTAATCGCCCCTGTATTTATATTAAGAGAAAGAATCTTTAGAAGATGACAAAGTCAGGATTATTGATGCCTTCATTGCAGTGTTCATAGAGCTTGGGCCCTGATATAAAAGATGAGTTTGGCCCAAGTCTTCTCTTCATCTTGCAAAAGCTTCCTGTCCTTCTAAAACACTGTGTTGCAACACAAATGCCTTTGTCTGCTGGTGTCAATTTCTTGGACTTTGCATGTCTTTAGAACCTGACGAGATAAAATTTTATTGTTTATGAATTACCCAGTCTGTGGTGTTCTGTTGTTGTAACGGAAGATTACTAAGACGCTAGAAGATTCTGCAGTGTCTTTACTGAAGGTCTCTCATGGACAGCATTCTCAGAGGGACCCACCAGAACCAACCCCCTTCCAGCCTGCCTCCATTCCTCCCCTTCTTTTCTCCTTCCTTCCATTCCTTTCTTCTCTCCTTCCCTCTCTTTGAGGACACTTCTAGTCGGCTTCTCATTATCTCCTCCAGGTGGTTCCTGTAAGAAACTTTTAAATTTTGATCCTGTCTTGGCACTTTCTTGTTGATGTAGGTTGTTATGGTTTAAGTAGAAAAGGCTCTTCATAAATGTGGGGATTTTTACATTTGATTCCCAGTTGGTGTTGCTGTGTTTGTAGATCACAAACCTTAAGAATCAGGGCCTATCTAGAAGCAGGTCACTGGAAGTAGGCCCTTAGGGAAAATACCCTTAACTGCTCTCTGTCTGCCATGATGGGAACAGCTGTCTTCTGCCACGGGCTTTCACTGCTAAGCTTTTCTGCTAAAGTGCCCAGATCCAAGCAACCGTGGACTGACTCCTCTGAGACCGCGAGTCTAAAATCCTTTCTGTCCTTGTTTCTGTCCAGCATTTTGTTGCTATGATGCAAAATTGCCTAATTCACCAGCAGAACCTGATCCTCAGTTAAACTCACACTAGTAGCTCCCAATATTGGACATGCTGGCTTCTAGACTGAAACAGCTCACCGTCCATCCATGGGTCTTGAGGAAATTGCTGGCAGCATGATAAAAACACCACCTACAACCTGCCCTTGATTGTCTACCGTCGCTATCATCGTTCTTCTCACTGGGCTTTCCTTCATCCTCCTCTTGGGACTTAATGCTCTTCTTCTTATCTTTCTCCTTCAAAGGTCCACTCTCCAATCGAGTCCTTTATGTAGCTTCTAGAAATGCGCATCACTTTCCTGTTTGTACCTCCAACTATTTGCCATCGTGTAAAGGTCGGCCTGCTGCTCAAGGATGCTCCAGCTATGCTCAATCTTTTTCCTTCCTAAGCCCCTTCCTCAGCCACAGGGGTATCTTGACACACTACATGTTGCTCCTCTATATTAATAAAAACAATTCTGCTAGCTAACAGTCATCTCCCTCTAGTGGCAGAGTGTTTTCCTAGCATGTACAAGGCCCTGGGTTTGATCCCTAGTATTGTGTTTTTTAATGACCATAAGCCCAGAGTAGATTATCACTGTTAGAAAGCAAAGGTAAATCTTACCATTAGCTAAACTCATGAATATGATTTCAAAACAAACAAACAACCAAAATGATTGTTTGCTAGTCTATGCAAAGGGATTCTTGTAGCAAAGAGGAGACTACATGGGACATCTATAATCAGTATTTTCTCTGTGTAAGAAAATCCAAAAGGAATGTTAATTTAAAACCAGAAGAATACTTGGAGGGTATAGGAAGAAAATAATTGGATTAATTGAATCTTTAATAAGGTCATTTATTAATTCACTTATTCATCTAATTGGGTGTCTTTCCAGGTTCTCTGATGCAGGGCTCTGCCCAAGCCATGCCTTTGGCCAGGGGAAGCAGATTAATAATCAATTGTATAGAACCCTCTCTTCTCTGATTGCACCTGATAGGAACAGCACAATCCCATTTGCTAGGAACCTAAGATTAACTAGCCTTGTTTTTCCTGATTTTTCTCTTTACATGTTACATGGTTATATATTCCATCTCATTAGAGAAGAGCATCCTGGGCCAGAGGTCCAGCTCATTAATTAAGATGATCTTGCATGTCTGTTCTTGACCGGCAATGCATTGGCGTATACACAAAAACTGCCCTTCCTTTCAGCTCTTACCAGACTAGAAATAGTGGCTTCCTTGCTACCCTCCATCTGCCACTTGTCTCCCTCATAGAGAGAGGTCCCATCCTAACAATCCTGCTATACTTTAACCGAGAAGACAGCCTCCTCAACTATGCCACAGTATCCCTCATGCCCTCACATCTGCTTCTCCGAACATGCTCCATACTTTAAGAATCAAATAAGAATCGAATTCCTCCATGTTGTCATGGCCAGTCACTCCATCTCACCTGAGAATCCTAACTGTGTAGAACCCCCATCCATAGTATCGTACCTTTGTCTCTTTGCCTCTGCTGTCTGAGCATCTATTTAACCTTGTATTCAGTGAAAACTGAGCCTCATCAGCACTTTGAAAGCGAGGGTTTTGCATTAAACATTAACAGTTGAGATAAGCATTATATACTTGCTACCTTCCCCAGTAGCCCCTTGATGGGGCCATCTGTCATCGTAATCTTGCTCTTGTTAGAAGTCTCCTCCTCTGGTTCTCACTCACTGTGGCCATTTCTGCCATAGTCCAGCAGCAAATCCTACTGGTTCTCAAATCCCCTGCCTCCTGTCTGACCCTTGTATCCCTCACATTCTCTGATGGTTCTTGACATCGTGACTGCTCTATGGATCTTTATAACCGTATCACCATGGAGCTCCCCAACATCCAACCTAGCAACTTCGACCCCAGGCTTACCACCGTCCCTCTAGCAATGTCTCCCCTCAAAGCAAAACTTTTGGAGTACCTGTCCCATACATTTTCTCCTCAATCTCAGCTGGAAAGGGGTTGTCATGGAGATCCCAGAAACATACTGATCTCATCTATTGAATCTGAAGTTCCTGGAACCTCCAATAAGACACATTATCCTGACACCCTGTCCCACCCACCCCCACCTTTCCTATCTCTGTCTCCTGTATCTTTGACCTCAAATTTGCAAGATAATTAAGAATGATGACCCTGAACTTTTTAACTCTCCTTACTGGACCTCCCAAGTGCTGGGATTACAGGCGAGTGGCGCCTGTTTTTGTGCACTGTTAGGGATTAAACCCAAGGCTTCCTATATTGCAGGCAAACATTCTACCAACTGAGCTCCTTCTCCAGACCTGAGTGCTATTTTCTTGCAGAAGCGATATCTGTGGAGAGCTTGAATTCTGGCTATCAGCACCCAAGGAGTGTGTAAATACTACGAGAGCAAGAATCTCCTGAGGTCCAGGCCATTGAGTTCAGGTCAAGAACTTCCGGGTCACAGGTACAGAATAAAGGACACAAAGAGAATCGTGGCAGTTTCAAGGAATGGGTGCTCTGCCACGCAGGATGAGGAGAGACTTCTGTGGCCGTGACTGGCACACATCCTCTGACAGAGGTTGAAAACTGCATCATTGGCTTTGGAAGCCCATGTCACTTACGTCCTGCTTTTATTGTCTCTGGCAGCCACATCTGAGGTCGTGGGTGCTGTGGTGTGGATGTGGTCTGTCCCCTAGAGACTGACATAGAGAAGCTTGAGGCTCATTGTGACATGATGATAAGACTTTAAGAGGCAGGGCTCCCAAATGGATTGGTATTGTCTCCATAGGGTGAATCATGGCCGGTAGGAGTGAATTAGTATTTGTGAGAGCAAATTCTACAAAAAGAGTAAGCCTGGCACCTCCCTGGTTCATGCTTCCTCAACCACATGAGTGAAATCCATGGTTTTGACAGTCTGCTACTTTACTTAAAACATGACAAAGTGTTAAAACAAAACAATAAAAACAACAAAATTTTTTCTGGTGTTGCATAGCTAGTAAGAGACAAAGTTGATGCTTGCCCTGGTTTTAGGTCTATGACCCCTCTGCAATACTACCTCCATAAAGGCCAATAACCTTCTTTTCTTATTTTAAGTCAATTTTAATAAAACCTTCCAGGCAAAGCACCCATTTACACATATTTTGAAATAAAGAACAGGGAAACTTATTGACACACACCTTCGCTCCTGCTCTTTGGTTGCTGAACAAAAGCAGTGGTTTTTCTCCCAGCTGTGGCTGTCATGCTTTTATCCCAATTGAATTCACACAGCTTCATAACTGAACTCCTGTCCTCCAGGCCTCTGCAAGGAGTGAAGGCTGCGAGGAGACAGAAAAACCTTAGTCTGCCTGCATTGTATCTTTTGTTGTTGCACTTGGTATTTATTTGAGACAAGATTTCCCTACATACTATAGGCAGGCCTTGAACTCATGATCCATCTGCCTTAGTCTCCCGAGGGCTGGGGTCCCAGGCACACACTGCCACATTCACTGAACCGGCTTCTTTTCACTGGCTTGTTTCCCCAGAAACATATACATATACACTGCTGGGCTTGCAGATAGCATCTCTGGTTTCCAGCCATTATCCGTGGTGCTCTGACTTCTGGGTTTGCTGGCACAAGCATGTTCTTGCATGAAAACATGAATGTGGCTCCTACATTCCTTGGTTCTTTCTAGCAATCTCTTGGTGGAAAGCCTAGTGCCAGCGGCTTCTAGTGCACAATGTCTAGTGCCAGTCATGCGTGCAAGCTAAACTGAGCTTCTATACTCTGTCAGAAACGATCTCTCTCTCTCTCTCTCTCTCTCTCTCTCTCTCTCTCTCTCTCATTTTCAGTCTGCCTTAAGTACAAACCTGCTTTTCTTCAAATGACATCAACTACCTGCTAAAATATTATTTGATTCTGAGCTTATAAATACACTCTATGATCAAATTTAAAATGTACCATGTGTGCCCTGAAAAACCGTATTTAGCCAGTTCTTGATTCAGAATTGTTATTGTGAAGGTAGAACATTTGAGTTTTATAAAACAATACAGTTCCAAGTCTAGAATTTGTATAACTCCAGACGCCTGGCTCCAAACAACACGTCTCCAGCTATCTTGAGACATTTGCTTTATTTATTTGCTTTAGTCCATGCTTGCCATCCAAAGAGCAGGGGAAACTTGACTCCAGGGCTTGTAGAAAGGCCTGGTCAGGAAGAGTCAGGATGTCTGCTACAGGAGCTAAGGGCTTTTTCTGTGCAGTGTTTCTTGAGTGGAGTCTTTGTCACTTAACTTCTGTGTCAGGGCTACATTTTGCAGAGTGGAAGATATAAATGGGGTAAGAGGGGAGCTATGTTCTTTAGTAAGACCCACAACATCTCCAGGGACAAAAAGGGCTTCTGTTTACTGACAATAGCCATAACCCCCAAAAGCCACCATCTCCTTGAGACCTTTCTTTTGAAGGACACTTACATTTCCAGTGATCTAACGATACCTTAGCAGAACAAAAATAACACGAACGAAAAGGACAAGAACACAATACAGAGAGCCCTGATGGCTTCACTCTGAAGGGGATTTCTGCCAGCAGCCTGGTAATGGATTGGGAAGTCTCTGGACTTACTAACGCAGCACTCTATAGTCTGTATCTGTAATGCTGGTCTAGGAGATGTCCCTTACACTTCTTTTTGCTTTTGTTTATCTTTTCTGTTTTGTGTCCATCACTGTCTCTGTCCTCAAATGCTTTCCATTCCAATTAGAGGCCAGAATTCTGCTCAGGATTCCCTCGCGATCTCTGTGGCTTCATGTCTGAAGTACCATGACTGAACTTAACGATCCTCATAACTACCCAGTTGAGGCTCAAGTTCCTCAAAATTATATTCCATCATGAGCAAGCATTCCCGATGCACAGACCCTCAGTTAATTGATTACAAGACCACACTAAAATCATTTTTGGCAGATGTTGTCCAAAATGCAATTAATTAGTATCCAATTATCTCATTAAAACATTAAAATAAATTTACTAAGAAACTAGAGTATATCTTCCAATTAATGGACACAGTCAATATAAAATTGCTTTGATCAAAACTGTGTTGTTCATAAGAACATTATCCAGGCTTTATATGATCATTGAAGGGAACTCAGTAACCACTGCTCTCATAGTTGACAGGCCTGGAGCTTCTCATGCCCCATGGTGTAAACGTTTCAAGACTCAATCAATCATTTCTTCAAGTACTAGACAAACCTCAGCATTATTCCCTAGAGAGGAGCCCAGCTTTCTGCACCTTGGCCCCAGGCAGGGGTCAAATGACTATCATTCCAAGTAGGCGCTACTCACATTTTATTAAATAGAATTCAACTGCCATCAATCTGAACCCCCCCCCCCAAGAACAAAGCTTCATGTCCATTGACAAATTCTCTCTTAAAGATAAGTGTCGGTCTGTCTGAAAACTGTTAACACCAAACTGTCAATTAGCCAGAACTTGTCAAAATCTCAGATAAAAAAAAAAAGGGAAAGAAAAGGTGATGTTGATGTTGATGGATAGCTGCTTAAAATATATGTAATGTTTTAACATGTGCTCCCGTGGTGCCTAAAGCCTTTTGTTTGCTCAAACTCAACAGCAGACTCACGAAGCTGGACAAATTGATGTTTGCCTCCCATGCCCTCCCCCATGTTTGCCCCTCACCCCCGCCCCTACATTACACTGCAGGGGGTAAGGCCTTGAATTTGATCAAGAAACACTAGAAGAAAAGCCCTAGACATGGATGGCACATTTATTTTTTGAAACATGGCTTGAAGGCATTGCTCTCTTGGTCACTTAGTGTCTCCCTGGCGACCCTACTGCACGATGAGCTTTGGAACCGATGCAAACATAATCTACTGCCATCCAGAGAGACACAAGCTGTGTTAAAATCACAGAGTCACTTATGTGGGCTGCAATAATAGGCAAGTTCCTCCAGCCCAGGTAGCCATATGACAATACCTGGTGGAGCTCCTTAACTCAGGGCTTTATGGGTCTATTAAAAAAAAGACTAGGGGGAGGAACATACTTTATACTGTGCAGTAAACACAAACCTCTCTTCGTTATGATGCCCTGTAACTCTGGACAACGGAGCTGCCGTGTCTCTTCCCAGACCCAAGTCACAGGCCTGTGGGACCCTGGGCACAGGTTGCTTTCTTCCCCTCCTGCTAAAAGGTATATTCCACACTGTGCTAACCCCGACTCGTGTCTGACTTGGGATGTTTTGTAAAGAGTACTACCCGTGAAGATTCTGCTGTGTGCCTGCTCAAGTTGACTTCACAGGCGGCCTTCAGTCCTGCAGCACCTCTTCATGCTGACGTCACCGGAGTTGGAGGACAATAGGCTGCCTGTCTTCCCCCAGTGGCTCCGGAGTCACACCTGCCAGGAAGAGCCCATTCTGCTTATCCATCTCAAAGGTAATGGCAGACTTTAATTCTGCTCCTTTTGCATTGAAAAGCAACACACCAGTCAGCACCGAGGAGGTCTCTAGCTCACTCAAGCAGGGAACAGCTCCCCCCTGGCTACGGCTGGAATCTTGACCTTGGCTCAGAACTCCTTGGGACCTCAGGCAAGGGAGGTAACTTTGCTGTGTTCTGACTCCAGAAAGTACACTAACTGTGGGAAAACCATAGGAAAGACTCCCAAAGTCTGTTTCTAGGAAGGGGAAGGGGAGTAGAGGAGACGGGGAGACAGACTTGCACTCTTTCAATAAGAATGAAAAGCCCGCCTCTCGTTTCCCCCTTTGCCGCTCAGCACACTTGGAGATACATTTGCTATTCAGTTTGAATGGGAATGTAGACTCAATCTCCTTGCCAGTAATTTTGAATGTTTGTTTCTCCTGCATCTTTTGTGCCCACCTTCACTTATTTTTGGATCCTCATTTTTTATATTGTATTTATAGTTCATGATTCTGTGCGGATTTTTTTTTAATATGGATTTTGAGCTTTGCCTGAGGTTTGAAGAATGTCTCCAATCTTTTAAGGAACGAGATGTGGCATGTATAAATGTGTACATTTGGAGATGCTGTCCCGAGCATTTTTATGATACAATATAACAATAATCTTATAAAAGTTATCTCATCTTCCTTAATAGTCTTAGTGACCGTGCAAGACCGACATTGTGAACTCCATTCCTAAGATAAGGCAACTCAGCTTCGCGACCAGCCTTCCCCCATGGCCAGAATTGGGTGTGCATCCCTCTCTAGAATCCCAATCCAAAGTTTTTCCTTCTCCAACTGACTTGCCTCTCCAGAGTTTGCTACTGGTCTGACACCAGTGACAAGAGAATATCTGTACCATTCACCTGCTGAGTGGCAGGCATTTTATATGCATTATCTTATTTAGCGCTCCCCATAAGCCAGCCTTTATAAGCCATCAGCTATGCAGGGGCAAATGCCCCACAGTTACATGCCAGTCAGGGAGGACTGGAGATTTGAACCCAGATTAGTGCAACACCCAGCAAGGGCATTGGTTCTGTCACCAAGTGACACTTCCTGAGGGTAGTCTTCAAAAACCTTTGGGTTTGTGTGATGTCACTGTGTGGCCTCGATTGAAGCCGACAGTAACAGCAGGCTGTTCCCACTTCCCTGACCTCTTCCTAGAAGGAAAGCTACACCAGGCAGGCATCAGGATCGCCCTCGCCACTAACCTGCTGTGGTTCATTAAAGCTCGAGGCCTTTATGATTCCCTTCGGATCTGTGCAAAAAGGTCACAATCCTAGGCTTTCTGTCCCAATTCACGTCTCCTTTTATGTTCAACCTGAGTTCTGTGATTTTCTTAACATTCTCTTTGCTTTAAGACTTTGACACAGGAGAGACTAACAAAACTCACATAGTAGTAGCACTGGCCATTTAGAAGTATCCAAAGACTGTTTGGGGGGAGTCTAATTATTACCTTGAAGTCTATTCTTTTTATCTTTGAGATTTATTTGGCTTTTAGACCCTTTTACCTTAAGATATGCTTTTAGGTTACAACAAACAAGGCTGACTATTTCTGAAAATATTCAAACAAGGACTTCCATTTCTTTTTCATCTTTGTAGGTGCACTGATTCTTTTCATGTTAGCAGGACAGCAGGATTGCTGCTCTCTGGCTGTCTACTTTCTTGGTCAAGGCTCAGAGTCTCTTTCCCCTTCTCTCTAGCTCCTGACAGTCCTGCAGTCCCTCCGGGTGACTGACCTCAGGTGACAGCACCATGACTCCCCGAAGCCTGGGTTTTATTTAGGTTCTTTTTATTCATAAAAACAAAGAAGCACATTATTCTATCTCTTGGGTTGTTCTGAAGAATAAACAAAGCAATTTGTGTTAAAGTGCTTTGAAAACCGTATGGTGTCATGAAAACACAGGATCACCCCTGTGGTCCCTGGTGCCAACTTCAGATAAAGGCCATGGGTTTAAGGAACGTGTCATGTAAATTACAGCCTAATTATCTGGAAAAGCAGCAGACAATGCTTTAACTCCGCCATGTTGTCTGCCCATCAGGGATCACGGACTGATCCTGCATCTGAGACTTCAATGACTGGCATTTTTATCCACTGTCATAGCACATCTGCAGAGATAGGAAGGAACTACAGCATATTATGCTCTGAATGCAGCTTGCTTTCTGGTGGTGTTCTTCAATCTCAAAGCAGAGGCAAGGAAGTTATGGCCCACGGATCAAATCCAGCCCTGCCATCTGCTCATATCCCAAGTCAAGAACGTTTTCTACCTTTTAAAGGAGTCGAAAAGGAATAAAGATAATAACCTTTAATTTGTGAAAGGTATATGGGATTCGAATGCCAATGTCTATACACTTTTTAACTTCATCACTAAAAGTTGTCCCTATCTGTCATGTCTTACTAGTATAAATACCAGCATAAAGTTCTTAATGTTTGCTTGTTGGGTCACAAAAACTAAAGCATTTCCCATCTGGACTTTCAGAGTCAGCTGCATCCCATCTTAAAGCACCTGCTTGTGAGGCAGTCTAAGCCCTCACTGGGAGGTTGCCATGCTGCCTAAGGGACTAACTGGTGTTGAGACCTTAACAGAGAGGTAATGATCTAAACAAAGAAGACTTTGCTTGGGGACTTGGTAGAGCAGAGCAGTCAGTCCATCCGGGTGGGAATGACCAAAAGGGGAAACGTTACAGGGATGGGAAATACAAAATATTACGGGTGAAGAATATAATTTCTCTTGGCCCTGTGACCCGTGTATCACTAGAATGCCACCACCATTCTCTTCATGATCATTCTGGTCGGTCACGGATCTCAACACTTGTCTTTATCCTTGCTGTTTCTATGATTGAGCACTCAATATCTTTCTGACTTAATCTTGGGAGAGTCAGGAGGGCTACAGTGGGGTCTGCAGTTTCTGACCCTTAACCTCCAGTTAGACTTTTTTTTCCACCCCATACCTGTCCTTGCTCCTTGCTCCTGCCCCAATGCTCCGAGCTCTAAGAACCAGCAGGCTCTGACTGCCCCCAGCTCCCACACCTTTCCTTTCTGAGTTCTTGGCTTCCCTCTCCTTTCTATGATTTTGCTTTGCCCAGGCCAAACTCATACCCCCACACTTTCTACTTCACTCTGCCTTGCAATTTGCCTCCTAGGAGAGAGGCTTTATAAATAATATATGAGGTTTCCCGGACCCTGCAAACATTGGGGAGTGAATTGGTGCTCTGAAAGCCTTTGTTAGTGGTTAGGGAGTATTGGCAAGTACTTCTGTCTGTTGATGGATTTCTTACCTATAAGAATGAAAGCAAGCCTGAGAAAAATAGATTCCTATGAGACATCAAAGTCAAAGAATAATTTCCCGGGCAACTGCCAGGGACCCAGTGCAAGGAGTTGACCCAGAAGTAAATGACAGTACTAGCCCGGAAAACAAAACCAAAACCAAAACCAAAACCAAACCCGGCAGCGCTGTGGTTGTGGGTGTTTGCCCATCAGCCTTGCCCAGCCATTGTCAGTTTACACTTGCTGTTGCTATGGAGCATTTAGACACCAATTCAGCTTCTCAGTGTGGCTGAGTTCTGTGATGACCCAAGAGAACGAAAGAAGCAGAAGGGTGTAGATCACCAATCTCTCTGCAGCCAATGGCCAGGATGAATTCCACGGAGCAAGGTCTTGACTTGGGTAGACACATTCTCATGGAACCTAGGAGAACCAACCAGTCAGAGGAAGTGGCCAACAGCCACAGGTCGAGAGGAGGGACAGAACACCACGGATGGGGAATGTTCCATTGGAAGAAAACGAAAGCTTACTTTGCCACCAAGTCCTTTAAGCGGGGCTGACGTCTCAGCAGGTAAAATAACACTGATTAGCGCAGCACTAGAGAGAGGCCTCTGGGGTCGGACTGCGCGTCCCCTTTGGACTCTGTCTGCAGGCAGTTAAGCATTCAGGAGAAAATCCCTTCTCTTTATGTGGCTTTCTTAGCTGCATCATTTGTGAGATGATTCTTAGGAGACAAATACAGCAGATTGCCACACTTGTATGCCTCTTCTCTGAGACTCTTGACGTTCCCAGCTGATCTTTTCATATGACTAATTTTCCCACATCCCCATTAAATTAAAAATAAATAAATAAATAAACAAAAGCAGGAGAAGAGAGGGGGAAGGTCCCTTGAGTTACTCAGCAAGACTTAGGTGATTTGTAAGTTTCTAAAAACCCTTCCAGCCCTGCTTATTTTGACAAAACTACTTAACACTTCAAGCAATGAACTACAGGGCATAAAAGTATAATCTGCAGAGAAAACCTTAATCCTCTGTAGTAACCCATTTGAATCTCCTCAAACACATTTCCATGTGGAGGCCTGGAGAATTAAGTCAATTGTTTGATCTGAGAAGAAAGGCAATTAGGGCTCTCTCTTGATCTTTCCAGCTGAATTCTAGTCAGGGGCAGCCACTGTTCTCCGCAGCTGCGTGAGACCCCTATTATTGTAATCACAGAGGTGAGCATTAGACACGCCACCACTACGTCTCGCTGCATTTTCATTAGGAGCTGTTTTATCGGAGAGTTTCAAGTCATGATGGGCCAATATGCAAGCATACAAATGATTAGCTAGATGGGATTTAAAAAAAAAAAACAAAACAAAAAAACAACACTTAATTTAAAACTTTTTCCTAATCTGAAGTGAAAGAGCTCTCATGGACTACTTGAGTGATGGCACAGCTGGCTTCACTCACCATGGGGTTATTGGCAGAAATGGGGTAGGGGTCTCTTCCAAGGATATCTCTGGGCCCTGGAATCTATCTGGGGTGGCCTCTAGGGATAACGCTCTGGGGTCTGATTTAGAATTAAACTCTGAACAGTCCCCAAAGAACTAAACGGCAGCAGTTTGGTGACAATTTAGTTAGGTAGGAATGAAAACAAGTGGTGTCATAAAAGATTACATAAGATTAAATAAAGGTCACTAGTCTGTAGTGAAGCATATTAGAAAGGGAGATAATGGGGGGTAGTGGGGGAAAGCCTGTCCCCAGCCTCCAGTTAGCGCTGTCACAAAACACTAAGCCTTCATTTACTGGTTTCTGAGGCTGTTACTGTGTTAAGGCTCCCAGAGCGGACATCTGATTTGTCCACGTCCTGGGAGCGTCTCTGCCTTGGAAAGGAAGACAAGCAAGGCAGACGAAGGCACTTTCCTTCCAGCTGTATCCCACTGGGGCTCCCAGGGCTCAGTCTGAGAATCTAGTTCCTGCCGGATCCAAGAGAAGGAGATCCGGAGAGGGCAGGCATGTTCATGTTTCAGGGGATCCCGATGGTTAATTGTCCTCGCCTCAGTTTCAAGAGGTCCTTCAGGAAGATGATGTAGAGGAAGCTATGTCATTGCTGGAGGTAGCTGGGGCTTGTGAACGAAGAGCAAAGAGGAGTCCAGCTAATGTTTATGCCCTGAACAGACAGGGAGTCCACTAGGAGCAGAGTGCAGGGCTAGAAGCCAGCGCTTCCAAGGTAGATTGATGATGGCCCTGCTCATCAGGAGCTGTGGACTAGCTGGGGGAGGGGGGCAGACCAAGAGATAGTGACAGTAAAGATTTGGGCCCATCCCTTTAATCCCAGCACTGGGGCAGTTGCATCTCTTAAGTTCCAGGACATCCGAGGCTATAGTGAGATTGGGGGCAGGGGAAGAGAGGGAGGAATGGAGACAGAAAATGAATATGGATGAGAATAGAATGGACCAGGAAGAGCCTAATAATGGACTCTTCATTTGAGGTCCAGGAAATGGCTGACTGGAGTTGGAGTTAGTACCCAAACTGAGGCCAAAGGTAAGAAATGATTAGCAAAGAGATGGCCTACTTAGGGCCCTGGAGGGAAGGGAAGAGAGAATGCTGTAGGTTGGACCGTATATAGGCGGGGCTGTGTAAGAAGCTGATGTTACCTGCTGGTGTCCAATTTCCATGCCACTGTAAGAACTTAGACTTTATTCTAGAGGCCACAAGGGAGCCCACGAGATATCAAATTACCACAAACTTTGCATCTTACATCTGTAGGTCTTCTATCTGACATAAAATTAACAATCCCAACCATCTAGTGCCAAAAAGAATTAAATACAGGGCACTGTTGAAATAATGATGAGGCGGGTGCTTTTAAAATACACATTGGTCAGACATTTCTAACCTTGATCTAACATCAAGGCCTCAGACCCAACCTAGAGTCTACAGGGAAGAAGTAACTGAAGCCATGGGAAACCAATGTGTTATGACCCAAAAATGTAACAATGCATATTGACCCGGTTTCTCCAACTGGTCAGAAATAAAGGGGGCATAAAGGACTCCCTTGAGTCAAAAGCCACTTAAGAGTCTATAAAAAAACCAAATGTACATATGTCACAAACCTTATTTGAACCAGCCAACCATGTATGTGCATACAGACTGGTTATTACAAGTCTTAAAAAATGTGTTGGCAATTTTAGGGCATCCCAATACTATTTCAGTTAAGTAAACTACATGACTTGAAAAAGTCTTTATGTCTAGCAGGTAGAGTGGGACAGGTTATCCCTCCTAACTGGACTCAACCCCAACCTTCTGGAAGGAACAGGTCGTTCTTGCCTGGTCCTGTGTGGCACCCAACATACACTGTCATTTCCTCTCCTAAACAGTGAGCCCCCTCAAGACAGGGACTAGGCTTCTAATCTTTATGCTCAAGATGTGGTATATGCTACAAATTCTAGTAAACCTTTTAATGTAGCATGCTCTGAAGACCCCTAATTTGTAAGTCGAACTGTTTCATGGCTGTCAATCTTAACATCTCTTAATCTGTACACAGGGGAAGTTCTGAGTCATAAATAAGCATCAGCACCAGAAGCCTGTGAGCACTGGTTCAGGGCAATAAAAGAATGAACAAGTTCTTATGGCTGGGCTGACAAACACTTAACATTAGGTGCAGAAATGGGAAGTCCCACATTTTCAGCTATGGTAGACACATCTCTCACATATTCCCAACATCTCCTGCTCAATAGCCCAGACTGATAAACTCAGAGCTAGGTGGGGAAAACTAAAAAGGATGCTGGGAGAAGGAGGCAGAGTCAAAGAGAAGCCATGGGGCTGCTTCTGGAGACAGGCGTGCTCAAACTTTGCTGGTAAGCCAGGACCTCGTGGTGATGTACAGATTTATAGAGATGGGTTAAATTAAGATTTAAGAGTTAGCAAATAAGAAGCTAAAGCTAATGGACCAAGCAGTGATTTAAATAATATAGTTTCTGTGTGATTATTTCAGGGCTGAGCAGCCAGGAACCAAGTGGCCTCTGTACAACTGCAGACTTTAGGCTGGCCTGTACTCCCTTCATCCCCTCCTAGTCATTTGGACTTAAGAGTCCCTTCATCTCTATATCCAGCATCATTTAACTGTCCTTTCAACCACACCCAAATAACTTTTGGACTTACATTTAGTTGAGTTACTGCATGAACTTACCCCTCAGCAGAACTGGAGGCTCAAGACTGGGTTGTGGTGGAGAGGAGGCAGTGTTGGAGTCTGTGGTCACAGGAGCCAATCTGCTCTGATGCAGCTTTGATGCCTGTCTGGAACTCGCTCTGTAGACCAGGATGGCCTCGAACTCTGAGACCCACCTGTCTCTGCCTCCTGGGTGCTGGAATTAAAGGCATGTACCACCACTGCCCAGCATTAGTATTTTATAGCTTTCACTTCTCTCACATTTAAGAACCTTTAACATTTGGAAGCAGAAAAGGCCAGAGGACAAGCCCCAATAAAGATTCTTAACTTGCACACTGAATTTGACATTATTTTTTGACACATAAGATTCATGAAAATGCTTATTTAAAAAACAACTAAAAAACTAAAAGAACCAGATGTAGGATGACCCGAGTTCCCTCCCTGGAGCCACATGCTGGAGTTGTCTGACCCAAATGTGTCATATAGGATGCTATACACACACACACACACAGACACACACACAGACTTTTAAAATCCCAAGTACATTCCCTTGGATTTTGCTTTCACTTATAACAACTGTCAAGGCCTCCTAGGAACCCAGCATTCTCCACTTCCTGTCCTGCTATCTACTGAATATGTAACGTTAAAACAATGCTCAGATAAACCTGACCAATGACATGGGAGACATGATGGAAACAACTTGCTCAAGGTGAGCTCTTCTCCCTCCCCAGCGCTGCCCTGCCATCCTGCCCTGGGCTTCCCTGGTGAGGGAGACACCAGGAGAACCTTTTTGTTACACGCACAAGCCTGAGGGAGGCCACCCCTCCTCCCTGAGGGTGCAAAGCAAGACCTTGTGATATATTTTCTACAGCCTACACATCTCTCAGCATCTTAAAGATGGCATATCCAGTCATTGACAGTAACAGGTGTTCTACACCCCGTGCCAGATAATTTGAAAAAGGCAATGGGATCTGGATATACAGCATCCCACTGACATATGAACACGGGTCCAACAGGATATACAAATTCTATGGGTGGTGGACTCATGAGGGGTTTACTTTCTTGCCTGTCCTTTCTAATATTTTCAAAGGAACAATTCTATGCCTAAACTACATTTGAGAACATTGAATAATTTATCGTTATATAGATAAGAAACATTTCCAGATCCCTCAACAGTTCTTTCCTATCCTCCTCATCTAAGTCCAATGACATCCTTTCAGAGAGACTGCTCTAAACCCCAGCTCAACTGCACCGACCAACCTCCCCACGGTCCTTGTCCCTTATATATGGGGTTCCCTTGTGCTAGCACACCTGCTCTGAGGTGGGGGTGTGGTCTGTTGTGTTCAGCTGTATCCCCAGAGCCTGGAACAGGACCTGATACATAGCAGGCATTTGACGTATGATGTCTATTGAAATAATGAATAAAACACACTTGTTACAAGTTTTACTTTTATTAATAAGAAACCCTTGATGTTCAGTGTAAAATAACTTTTTAAAAACTGTCTCATCTTTTTACCAGGGGACCATTAGAGAAGATGATAAAAGCTATGAGAGCTTCCCTGACTCCACACATATAAAATTAAGTACAACTTCAGGAGACCTAGACTATAAACTTCTCAAGGACTACAAACCCCAGGGCAAGCGCAGCTGCTTGAAGGATGCTCTCACACGGCACAGCCATTTCTCCCACTCTGATGACTCCTGTGACTCATGCGAGTCCTCCCGCAGCTCCGTTAACTGTTTAGACACTGAAGGGGCGTCTTCTGCACCAGACTCACTGCCTGGAGTGGGTTAGCTGCAGTATTTGTGCATGAGCGCTAGGGAAACGGCAGATGAAAGTTGAAAAATGTGATCGACAATGCAGATTGCAAAAACGTTAATTTGTTTCCACGGTCAGTAGTGAGAAACACCAAAAATATGCGGTAAAGAGATGCTCCTTGTCAACTGATAGTCTGATGTCACAATCTGAAAGAGAAAACGTCTATTCCATAGAATAAGCTTTTCTGAATTTAATCTTTCAAAAGAGAAATAAATAAAGGGACTAATGCAACCTACTAAATAGAAAGTCAAATACTCTGTAATAAGGACCACCCAGCAAGAAAGAGAATATTTAATCAATAAAACAACAATTGCAGTTTGACTTTGAGTTTTATTTCAAGGGGCACACTCATTGTCTGAAGGAAACTAGGCTAGGTCTCGCTGGGCAGCAGTCACAGTTACTAGGCGACTAAATGCAGCAGTACTTCCGTGCTCGCCGCTACTTCTTTACGTCTTCAGCCTCATCGGGCTCTCTCTCTTGATGCTCTCTTTCCCATCTCATTTCTTTTAACTCTTGTCTGTATTTCCGCTCGATGAACCGCTTCTGATGGGCCATCTGGGGAAAGTTATCTGCACAAGGAGATCGGGTTAGTACTTAATAAAGGATAACCGTGAGTGCAAGGACTGGCGACACACACACACACACAAACTTAACGCTCACCACACATACATCACTGTGTTTTATAAAACAGACTAAGAATGATTTTGTCTGACTCTTCTGTTATTCATAGACACAGTAGAAGTCTGGACTGACATCTCTGATTCTAATTTCAGTATCTGACATAAAACCGAGAAAAGGCACCACCGCACACAGCGAGTTAAAGACCTAAGATTCGGGAGTGCTTCCAAACAGGGAGGCGCTTTAAGCAGCATTCCCTACGGTGAGTGACTTCCAGGGAGATAGGAGGAGTGAAGGAATGTGGGGTGCTACAGTTTGGAAAAGCTCACATGAAAAGCTTCCAATGAGCAATGCTATCACCCTCTTATCTACCAAGAAGGACCGCTTCTCAGAAGAGCAAAGCCATGTTGGAGGGACGAAAGGAAGCCATGCTCCTAGTCACTGCGCTCGGAGTAAGTCTATCTTTAGTGCACCATGAAAGGAGGAAGCTCTAGTGCATAGGTAACACGCGT
This sequence comes from Microtus ochrogaster, assembly GCF_000317375.1. NCBI lineage: Eukaryota > Metazoa > Chordata > Mammalia > Rodentia > Cricetidae > Microtus > Microtus ochrogaster. The sequence continues at coordinate 32,607,315 of NC_022021.1, read as the reverse complement.
AGAAAACTCGGCTTTGATGAAAGGAGAATGATCACTCGGGACAGTTCAGCTAAATTTAGTTTGATATCTGATCTTGTATAACACAATGAAGATTTAGAAATTCTACAATTGCTTGTCATGTGCGGCCAAGTGTTAGTGTGACAACGGAGTGAGAAACAGTCACTGTGTGTGCCTAGCCAATGAACACACACTCAGACGGAGGTCACAAAGAACACACGCTATCCGGCAACACCATGGAAAAAGAGCACAGCTCTGCCTGGCCAGCTAAGGGAGAGTTCTTAGAAAAGGAGGAGTCTGCATTTCACGCATGAGGAGTTGGAGGTGAGAGACTCAGCTGGCACAGGAAAGTGGGTCTGTTTCCTTGTCTGCTGTTAGGGCGGAGCACAGTGAAGAAGTGTCTCTGTCTACATGCAGCATGCTCCTACATTCTCTTAGCCCTTTTCTATACCATGTCCCATCCTCACCCCAGGTTGGGAGACAAGGTAGAAAAGCACTTGGAAGAAAAGCAGTGGATCCTAGAGACCTCATGAATCTGAGAGTCAGTGTGATTAACAACAAAACTACGAATTCAGCATGTTAGAAACTAAGACAGGAACACAGTCCTATTCTAGCAGAAATACTGAGCCCTTACATAATGAATACATTTTAACTTCAAATACTACAATTTAAAAAAATAGTCAAACAAATCCCCCAAACTCAGTGGTAAAGGCCAGTTTCTGCTAAATAAACCGCGTTTCTTCAATATTGGGTATATGAGTCCTTACTGTTCATATCTAACCATGAACAAGCTTTTAGAACGTACCCACGGTGCTTTACTACATGTATGCTGTAACATATGGAAGTGTATACTGTAAGTGTGTGCACACATACACTAACTACATAAACAGTGAAAATCTTTCCACTCTCCACCCCTACGCTATGCGTTTATGGATACATATTTTCCTTTGTATCTCTGTACCAGTCTTCAACAGCATTATTTCAAGAGCTACAAAAGCATCACATTTGGATATTCAAGAACTGGTAAACTACTGCCAGCAGGCCAACTACAGCTCTCAATCGGCTCCTCTAAATAAAACACACAGGCATTTGACACCACCCGTATCTGTACGCTACAATGTCAGAATTTAGTAACTGAGACGGATTGGGACCCGTGAAGCCTGAATACACGCAGCTGGGCCTTTACAGAAAATGTCTGTCAGCCCTTGAGACATCATTTGCTGAGAAGCACTTGCTTAATGTGAGTGTGCAGTTCCATTTTATTTAAATATTTTGCTATTATAAATCAAGTTGTCATGATCGCCATGGTATGTGAGCTACAGTTCAGAATCTAAGTACTTCCTTAGGTTGGATCCCTAGAAATGGAAGCAGGACCAAAAGGCAAGAACAAATCATTCTTAAGGACCTGATATGATGCCAAATTACCTTCTAGCATTTAAGTAATCTATTCCTGTCACTACTTTTGGGGATGTCTGTGTCAGAATTAGTAATTTTTCCAGTACCATTTCAGAGCTGAATATAAATATCAGAAGCTGGGGTGGGTGGACTCTATTGATATAACTGGAAAATAGAATCCCACTCTACTTCAATAAATGATGATGCATTTATACAAACGATCAATGAAAACATTCTCAAAAAAAAGTCAATGTAAAACTCTGAGTGTGCTCCACGGATGCTAGACCCTGGCAGCACTGGCTTTTGACCCCACTAAATAGTAAGCCGTTGTCTGTTGAACCTTTCCTGGAACCTCTCTGGAACCTGAGAACCAGCCCTTTAGTTGGTTCCTGAAGCATTGGTATATTGTGCCCACAGGCCCTTCTGTGTGGCCCATAGACCTCAGAGGACAATGCCCTGCATTCATGCCTTCAATTTACAAGACTAGGCAGCTCTCTACACGGTCAGTTAGGCAACTGAAATTCTTCAAAACAGGTATTCCACTAGAGACAATTTATCCCCAGAACTAAATACACAATACAGACATTTATTGTAGACACTGAACATGCACGCATGCATGTGTGCACGTGCGCGCGGGCACACACACACACTAGCCACCAATCATGATCAAAACAGCAATAAAATACAGCGCCCCCACGGCAGGCAACTAGTATGCAACTGTTAAGAAAACCTGAATTGGAGCCATTCTTTATGCTCTATGACGTACAGGGCTGCTCATGACACACTGGACAAAAGTGAGGGGTCTTGTTATATACACATATCATCATGTAAATGTATGTAGAAGTATGTAGTTACCATCCAATTTAAATAAGACAATGGTTAAAAACAAAAAAGAAAAATCTCCCCTTGTATATGTTTATGTGTACGTAAGACTTTTTTGGTGGTAGTGGTGGGGGCTGGGGGGTTCCAGACAAGATTTCTCTGTACGGACCAGGCTGGCCTTGAACTCAGAAATCCACAGGCCTCTGTCTCCTGAATACTGGGATTAAAGTCATGCACCAATGTGTTTATTTACATAAGACTTTTATTTCATTTGTTTTGCTTTGCTTTGCTTTGAAGCAAGGTCTCGTGTGGCTTAGCCTCACCTTGACCTCACAATACAGCTTCAGCTGACCTCAAACTCGCAATCTCCTGAATCCACCTCCCAAGAGCTGGAACTACAGGCATCCGGGGAAACATAGTCAGAAACTCGCAGAGGTGCCTATGCTGAGACGAGAGCCTACTTTACCCACTGCACACGTCTACTGCCCTCCATATGGAGGACAATTATGGACAAAGTAAGATCATTTTATCAGAACTTAGCCATCCCTCACGTCCGCATTTCCCTTCCATAGGATGCTCACTACATTCTCAGGGTACGATCAGAGAAAAAGAAACAGGCTTACATTTCTCAAGTGCGTCCATTGCTGCTCCCATTTCTGCCTGCTGGATACTGTGGATAAAATGGTGAGGTAGACTTTAAAGGTTTGCTTCTCCAAAAACACTGATCTTCACATGCAGTGCCTAAAACTTCTCATGATTACTTCCATCACAACTGAACTGCGCGGCTAGGAACATTCACAGAGGCATGCAGAAAAGCCTCTGTTTGCACAAAGCCTCTTTAAGGTATTTGCTCCACACTTCTAATACTGTGACAGAATATCTTCCATTTATATTAGGGCTGAGGTATTTAAGTCTGAAAGTTCTCCATGTAAAGGATAAAATATGTACAGAGAGAAACAGGCAAGCCATAGATTAAAGGGCTCAAAGAAAGGAGATAATAAATATAATTCTTTTTCTTAAAAAAAGGTAAGAATGCCCAGAGCTAAAGTGGTAGGAAATGGAATGTCTAACGGCTGCGCCATCCACACCATGACACCCCGTACATATCTGAACCGGGACAGAACAGACGTGTGTGGCCACAGATGCAGTTCTCTCTACAAGGCCAAGCCTCGTATAGCGGCATGCCCTGTCCAGGGCTGATTACCCAGGATTGCAATGGGCTTGGAGGAGACATTAGTCCTCGGATTCATTTTGCTATAATTGCAGACGCTCCACATTCTAATTGTGCAATACAGACTGCAGAGTTTTGAAATAGCAGGTGGGGACTTCCCTGAACACGGACACATACTCAGTGAAAAACAAGTGTCTCCTTCTCATACCTTGGTCCTTTCCCACAGCCTATCCTTTCTCCTTTGAAGTAAACAGCCACAGTGTAGGTTCTAGCATGGGAGGGCCCCACTGTCTGCAGAGTCCTACAAGGAAAGAACATTCATTATGACAAAATGCTCATTATTTGGTATTACAGAACTGACAAAATAACAAAACAAACAAAAATCTTACATAAAAATAACAAGAAAAATGGAAAAAGGAAGTGGTTCGAGTTTTTGATTGCTAGCCTAATACAATATAGAGCTTTGAAGCAGGAAATTTGAGAGAAAAATTTGCATTACAGTTTTATACTTTTCTCAAATAGGACTTGTATCTGAGGGCTCACAGTCTAGTATATGATACTTTCCTCCCAAATATGTAATATTTCAAAACATCTTATAAGTGTAGAGTATCACATAATTTACCAACTTTTTAATGAAGAATTGAGGGCTTTAGTTATTTTACAATGCTTATCACTGCTAAACACAATAAATGGGTAATAACGCCTCAAGTCACACCTGAGTGGCTTTATACCCTTTATGGATTCTTTCTAATGCCTAGCAGTTTACTGGCGAGATCAGAAAACATATTTAATTTCTGAAACATCTGTGATCATTTCAGAGATATGCTGTAATGGCAAGTATATAACACAACCACTAAAACCAAAGCTCCAGGTACTCTGGCTGTAATGACAAGGTGCAGATTTCAAATGTAAAAAAACTGATAACTCATAGAAAAGGGAAATTAAAAGTAGCCAAGAATAATAGTGGAATAAACACAGTAATCACAAAAACTATGCAAAGCAACCTCATCATCTTGATAACAAACAACAAAGTCATCCTGTCCTCTTGTGGGAAGACGGATGGATGAGCAGAGAGCACAGCAATTTCCTGTGTGTTTACACACACTCAGGGGGTGAGGCACTGTGGCTTCTCAAAGGCAGTTCTTACTAAAGTCAACTCGTCTGTGCTATAAAACCCACCAAATATTGCTACAAACAATATAGAGTCCGTCACCCCTACAAGGCATCAGATAAATAAAAAACTGTACAGAAGAACTATTTCACCTGGGGGCTTGAGAGGTCAGCTCAGGAGTTAAGAGTATCTGCTGCTCTTGCAGAAGGTTCAGGTTCAATTCCCAGCACCCACCTGCAGCTCATAACCATCTGTAACTCCAATTCCAGAAGATATGATGTCCCTTTCTGACCTCTACAGGCACTAAGCACTCATACAGTGCACATACATATTCAGACAAAGCATCCATACACATATAAATAAATACATCTTCAAAATCAACAAGTACTACATCTGAATTGCTATACCTTGATCTTATAGCCTTAGTACACCTTCCTGCTATGCAGCAGGTCAGAGAAATTTATATATGGGAGAGAGCAGAGACAAACAAGACACACGCACTTAGAGCTACGACAGGGGCTTACCTAGTGTCATGTGACATCTCTTGCCTCCATTACCCTACGCGGTCTCCATCTAAGCACATGAATGATCAGCTAAGAACACTATGGCCGACAGCTGACACAGCAAGCACTTACTTGTACAAGGGGATGTCCGGCTCTTTCCCTTCTGTCCTAAGGGTCAGGCAACACTGCTGCAGCTGGGACTTGGGGTCATTCCAATCCTGATTCAAAATGAACTCCTGTAGGAATCAAAGCACTGAGTAGCGTGTTTCAGAGCCACCAGGAACAAAGCACACGGGGATGACAACGCCAGGGCTTACCTTCAGTCGTGGGAAGAAGCAGACGTTCATGAAAGTATGAACATATTCCAAGTCCTTGTCAATGTACAAGGCTGCAATAAATGCTGAAAAACAAACCGTGAAATGAGCAATTCATTCATATTTACCAGAAACAGCAAGAGCTGAACTTGATTAATTTTTATTAATCTTTTTATTTAATTACACACATACGTGTGCCAACATGGAGGAATAGAACTGAACTCGGGTCCTCGGCAAGAACCGTATATGCTCTTAACTGCTGGGCCATCTCTTGGCCCTAAGAACCGTATGTGCTCTTAACTGCTGGGCCATCTCTTGGCCCTGAGGGCTGAACAGTATTTTCACAAGGTTTTCGACTTCCAGACACTTATTTTTAAAAGCATAATTATTGCTTTTTCTTCAAATAAAACTGTACCCTTTATCATTAATACCAGAAGCACCAACATAGATTTGTGGTTAAAACGCAAAATCACAGAACACAGAGACCAAACTGTACTCAGCTAGGGGCTAAGTGAACAGTCTAAACCAGTGGTTCTCAACCTTCCTAATGCTATGACCCTTTAATACAATTCTCCATATTGTGGTGTCCACAAGCCATGACATTATTTTCGTTGCTACTTCATAACTATAATTTTACTACTGTTATGAACTGTGATATAAGTTTTCCAATGTTTTCCAATGGTCTGAAGTGACTCTGTGAAGGGGTCCCCCACAAAGGGTTGTGACCCACTGGTGCAGAGGCTATACCAAATGCTATATCATAGACTAGGAATGGCGTCTGGGAACATAACCAAGTTAACACCAAAGACATCAAAATGCAAGCTGTAGATCAGGGGATGCTGGATAAGAACGGCTTTGGCCCAAACTTGAGACCACTCGTGTCCAGTTCCATGTAAAAGTTCATAAAGTGGGAAAGAGCTGAGAAATCTAAAGCTTCCATCTGCCAGCTTTCAACGACAACACAATAATCTACGTAACTGGATTAATACGTGACAATTCCAAAGATGAGTTCATTTAAAAGAATTTTAACTAAGTAGACAAATGGTGCATTTATTTAAGAGACTGAAAGTACCTTTCATCGACCTAAAATAAAAACGCCAGTGACATTGATCACTCAATTGAATTTTACTTCCCTTTAGGTGTCTTGATTAGATTGCCTTTATATTTTCTAAGTCAGCTGCTTCGCACAGTAGACTTCAGTATCTGTATATAATTCCAACATAAAAAGCTCTAAGGCCCAGAAAATATTCTAGCTCTTTTGAAGTAATATTAGAAATAATAAAATTATGTGTATAATCCGTTAATTAGCTATAATGAAATCATAATGCTTCTAGACCATGAGAAAATGCAAAAGATGGGGTCTGTTCGGAGAGTTTTGTGCTCACTCAAAATAATAGTTGTAATTTTAGTATTTAGTGAATAAATTATCCTTTCTTCTGTGTCCCTTTATGAAGGGTGCTGGGCAGCAAAAACAAAGAAACAAAACAAAACCACGACTGTAATTCACAGTAACAAATCTTCACACTGTGCTACTACTTCACACAAAGGGATCTGATGACTGAGAGTCAGGACAGTGGGAGGGGCAACCACCCCTGAATACAGACCAAACAAAAAGATGTGTTATTCACATTTCTTCACATTCACATGAAAAGCAAAAATAAATAAAAAGTAAACACAAAAGAGGTCCCTTAGATGTTGTCATCCATGCCTATAATATCAGCACGTGGGAGGTAGAGGCAGGAGGACCCCGGGAGGTCAAGGCTATCTTTGACTATATAGGAATTTCTAGGATAACCTGGGCTACATAAAACTTTGTTGAAAAGAACTAGAAAAAAGAGAGAAGAGGGGTTCTTTAGCCAGATCATCACCATCAGCATCAGCATCAGGAGAAGGGTAAACTCCAATCAGTTTAACTTAAACCTTGACCCTAAAATTAAAAAGCTTCCCACTATAGGTTGGACTCACATTCCAGAAGGTCAGCCAGCGTCTTGGTTCTCAGGGCCACGGGCCTCTTGGTTTTGTCGTTGGTAATGGCATACTCCTGCATGCCCAGCTCCTCTGCCACCTTGGCTTGAGTTCTGTTGTTCACTAGAGAACTTCGCAACAACTGGTGAGAAGGGATTGGGGCACAGTTAGACACCACTGCAGTCCCCGTCTCTCCCAGCCACCCGGACAGCGTGCCATGGAGGGTTAGCCGATGAGTGAAGATCTAGGTGGTCCATCCCCGGGGGACCACTGCATACTCCAAATGCTTCTACTGTCTGCTCAAGGACTCAGTCACATGCTCAGATGCTTATTTAGCAGCGGTGAGCAGGACTTTGAAAGAGGGGTGCACAGCAGCATGACTAAAATACGACTCCTAACAAGTTCAGAGCCACCAAACCAGAAAGCACTGAAACTTTTAAAAATCATGTTACCTAATTATAATTTTCATCCAATGAAACATGTCCCTTTTGTGTACAGTTAGACTAATTTTAAAAACTTTACCCACTTTTACCACCCCAAACAAATTTTCCATACCCTGAAATAATCAGTTGTATCCTATGATTACAAGGGCACACCCACCAAGCAAACCTTCTTTTAAATCTAAAACTACTTCATGGCACAGGTCCTAATTTTGATACTACATGACTTAGGGAAGAGATGTTTTGGCATTACTGAATTACCTATTATTTATATAATTATTATTTTAAAGATCTATATTATATACTCTGTATCTCATACACAGGCACTTTATCTTTAGTCAAACTTAAATACAATTTTAAGATTTATTTTTAGTTATAGATTGTGTATTTTCATGTGTGCATACACATGCGCCTCAAGTGCACAGATGCCTGTGGAGACCATAGGACAGTGGAATTCCTGGAGTGGTCAGCTGCATGCTTCCCTGCATGGGTATTAGGAACAGAACTCAGATCCTCTAGAAGAGCAGTGGGCTCTTTAAACCACTGAACCATCACTCCAGCCCCAAATTTCAAAATTATTTGTATATTTTAACCTCAGGAATTCAAAACAGAAATGTCTACTAGGAATTTGGACTATTAAAACGCCTCCTAGGATTATTCAAACAGTAATGTTAGACACTGTCTGAAAATGATCCATGTCAAGTGTCCATAAAACAAGTCCAATTTAAGCATTTGACACGTACTAGGAGAGAGATGGGAAGGGAGACTGGGGAAAGCAGACAGACAGCAAGATGGGAACTCACTAAACTTTAAAAACCTGACATAATTACCATAAGACTCGAGGGGGCATGCACCTAAACCTATAGCTTTCCTTGCCAGAAGCACTAACAGGCTGCTGGCTCCTGGACACAGGGTCGGGAGGAAGCAGCAATGAGTCATGCTAGCATCACTGGCCACAGTGCACTGTTTACTGGATGCAGGTTTTATGCTCCGCGGCTCCACAGTGTCAACAAAGCTTATGAAAATCAAGATTTATTCTCATTGGTTGGTACTGAGTCCTTGACATTAGATAAATAAGGAACAATAAGTTCTTAATTTGTCTGACACTGATTCATGAAGCAGAAATACAACTTGATCTTCATAAGCCATGCCTGCTATTGAATTTTGACTCTTCGCCTGTCTCCGCTCCATTTTCCTGCCTGTTCCCCCTTAACTATATTCTTTCTTCAGTACACTAGCTCTTTAAAATTTATACATACATGTTATTCTGTACAATTAATGTATACTAATAAAAAGATAAATATTAAAACTCACGAAGGAGTTTAAAATTTAAAAGGCTAAATGTGGTAAGAACAGATGGCCCCAAACAGTACAGAGCCCACCACATCAACTTACAGAGTATATGAGCAGAAAGTGCTATCCCCCTTCTGTGGTTTGGATTTCATGTAGCAGTAGATGCCACAGGGATAGGAAAGATATTCTGGGAATAGAGTTATGTTGAGCAAGTTGAATCCATGCTTTGGGTAGGGAGGGAAACTTCACAGGCTGTGTAAATGCTGTGTCCATGCTCCAGGACCAATGGTCCCCATGTGAACAAGAGCACACACGTGTGATGGCATGTCGCTGGATGCAGTGGTTTGAATAAAAATGGCCCATAGGAAGGGTTACTACTAGGAGGTATGGTCTTGTTGGAGTAGGTGTGGCCTTGTTGGAGGAAGTGTGTCACTAGTGAGGCGGAGGCGAGCTTTGAGGTCTCATATGCTCAAGCCAGGCCTAGTGACCCAGTCTCCTGGGCCTGCAGATCAGGACGTAGAGCTCTAGGCTCCTTCTCCAGTACCATGGCAGCCTGCATGCTTCCATGCTCCTCACCGGTGATAACAATGAACTAACCCACTGAAACTGTAAGCCAGCTCTAACGAAATGTTTTCCTTTACATTTACGTGATTGTGGTGCCTCTTCACAGTGACAGAAACCCTAAGACACCAGCTCTCAGGCCCAGCTGCCACCGTCCACTGTCACTGATCCTCCTTCAGTACTGTAGTAATGCTCTCTGACAGAGAGAGTAAGCAATTGTGGATGAAAACAGGGAATGCTTTCAGCTTTGCTTTAAAACAAGCGCTGGCAGGTCTTAAAATAACAAGGTAGCAAGAAGTAAATGAGATCTGTTAAGTCTGTGCTAAAAACTCAGAATATGGACCAGTAGCCAAGGAGTACAGCTAAGGCCTAGGTAAACCTGACAAAGGGACTGCTCATCCCTCAATGTCAAGGGCCAGTAAATATCCTAAATCTCAGATTCTGCTTATGAGAATTCAGGAAAATTCCTACAATCTCAGCACAGAAGTCTCCCACACTTACTTTAAACTTTGATTTCCATAAGAACAAGATTTCCTGGTTTAAAACATGAAGACTGATATTCTTCCTTAACCTCCCTAGTCAATCCTGGTTCTAGGAGGAAGCCGTAGCCTGGGACATAAGCTACCCAAGAGGGCCACCTAGTGTACGGCAAGCAGACTGGGACCTAGTATTGAGGGCTTTGATAGGAGACAGTGGAGTGAAAGCCAAGTGTATGACTACAATGACAGTGATGTGCCACACGGGTCTTTCACACCCAGAGTGGTGGCTAGATGGCCTTCATTTCCCATGGTAACTACAGCAAAGGCATACGAATGACAGCTGGCAGAACGTACATCAGACACGAGGAGCCAAATTACGTCAGAGGTAGAGAAATCCTGTCGGGAGGCTGGGGGCTCCACCTTTTCAGAGCTCTGTGGGACAGAGTACCTGCCTGCCTGGATGATTTATGCTCTGCTGTGAGGAGACAGCAAGACAGGAGATATCGCACTTCTCACGCTGTAACCCCGCTCTCTCTATTGTCCTGCCTGGCACCCCTAAATCTAAGCCAGATGATTCCCCAAGTTCATCTTGCTTGTGCATTCATTCTCCACAGGACACAGTGCCTGGCACACAGCAGGCATGGAATGAGCAGCCCCTGTCAGCTCAGCAGCAGAACCAGAGGTGAAGTAGGAAGGGTGCGCGTCTTCAACATTTGCAAATGACGTAGGACAGACATTCTGGCTTGAGTGAAGGTTTCTTTGTGGTACCTATTCACGTTGACCTTACCAGGCAGGCTTACCCTAATGAACAAATACCTGAGTGTATAGACAGAACATCTTCCCCAGAGGCCCCAATTCAAACCCGACTTAGCTAAGGCTTAATGTATATTAACTATATATGATCTCCGTTCCTTCCTGAGCAGGGCCTTTCAGTTCTCACTCACAGAGCAACTTGTCCTCAACAACCTGCAAAACTTGGAAGACAACTACATTTGCCCTGTTGTCTGTATTCTTTGTAAAACAAGTGTATACTCAACTGACTTTCCAATGCGATTTATTGCCACCCTGTGCTTTTAATCACAAGAAGGAATCAACCGCTGCCCTAGTAACTTGCACACATATTTAGAAGTCGGTTTCCAGTTCATTACTCGACGCGTGAAGTGACACACCATTTCTCTGTAGAGCCACTTCCTCTGCCCTCTACGGCTTCCCCTTCTGCACACTGTCCCTCTTTCACTGCTTCTCCAAGCCTGTACTGAGAACCCAACACATGCTAAGTACTGCTGGGCTAGAGAGAAAATAAAGCAAGTTCTTATAGAACTTCTGGTCCAGTAGAGTAGGCAAGCTGAAATAGTGCTTGAATAAAAAGGAATGCAGAATTTAGACTTGGGGGGGAGGGTCAGGGAAGTTTCTCCTACTCCCAGAAGTCAGGTCAGAACTGCCTAGTGAGGGACTATCAGGCAGAATAATGAACTGATATCGAATGGTTTCCAAACAGAGGGACAGCTTGCGCAAAGGCAATGGTAGAAAAGGCCTGGGCAAAGCAGGCCAGTGCAGAATGGACAGAGCATGTGAGACAGGCTGAAGAGGTAGGCAAGGCCACTGACGGTCCTGCTGGCTCTCGGGCCACTGTCCACACAGGGATCAAAGAACATTAATGTGGGCTGTGACCACCATTCATTCAAAGACTATTTTTTTGTGTACCTACATAATAGGAATTTCCCAATGAACCAAAACTCAGAATGACAAAGACAAAACGTTTTCAGTTTATACTCTGATGAGAGAGAATTATTGCCATGCATACCTTGTCCTAGGGAGTGAAGGTGAGATTCCAGTCTAAGGGAGGGAAGTTGGTATAAGAGCAAGGCTGACTGCTCAAGCAGAGTAGGCTAAAGAGGGCTTTATTCATGAGATAACTGAACAGACAGAGCTAAGGGGATGAGGAATTTGGCTACGTGGATTACCCAGAGGGGACTATCGGAGATAGCACAGGCAAAGCTCCACTCTTGTATGCAGGCCAATGTCAAGCGGCTGGGAGGAAACTAAACAGCATCTTCCTTTATCTTCAGGGTGGAAAGAATGCAATGTCTGGTGCAAAGGAGACTGGTCTTGTTGCCTGGCCACACTTTCAGAATACTCTGTCTAGGGTGCAGCTCAGCAGTAAGAGCACCTGCCTAATAATGTACAAACCTTGGGGTTCAGTTTCCAAAACTGAGAAAAAGATTCCTTCTACAGACTGTACTGAAGACAGAGTGGAGAGGAAAGGGCCAGGCAGAGAGTGGCTGGAGTAGCAGAGAGAGGCTGGAGTAGCAGAGAGAGGCTGGAGTAGCAGAGAGTGGCTGGAGTAGCAGAGAGATGCTGGAGAAGCATCAACAGTGGGGTTGTGCTCAGATGCACAAGTGACTGAGAAGTCAACAGGTATGCTCATGTCAGGGAGGTGGAAAATGAGACCAAGATAAGGATGGCTCAAGGCTTTTGGTAACTGAAATAAAGGGATAATTCATATTGGCATGAAAGAGAAACTGTTTTCTTTAGACACATTAGTTGAGGAACCTGTTAGAAATTCAATTAGAGGTTAGGATGTTTATATATATCTAGATATTTGAGTATCACTATATTCCACAGCTACGAGTCTCTTTTGAGGAGGAGAGAAAGGCTTTAGACATAAATTAGGAAGTGGCATACAGATGTTTTCAGAACCACAGGACAGACAGGATGAGGTCACCTACGGAGCAGAAATCGAAGGAAGCGGGGAGGTCTGACAACCCAGAATGGGGACAATTTTGTTGCTAGCAAACTGAGGATAAATGGCTGGTTGGTGTCCTCACAGGAGAGCTGCCGTGAAAGGACTCTTCTGGCTGAAACACATCAAATGGATTGCGTTGGGGTACAAACTGATAGAAGAAAAATGACTTCCAGCCATTCTGAGATCTGGGCCCCCTGAAAGATTGAGCTTTAAATTGCCCATCCCTGAGGCAGAGTACAGAAGTGCCCAAAAATACCAAGGCAAGCTTCTCAAAGAGTAGCAGATAGTCTGGAGGAAATCTGGGGACTCGGGGAGCCCACTCCTCTTATAGAACGATGTTTTACTACCTTGAACTTCATATGAGTAGAACCTTAAGCATCCCATCCCTTGTAATTTTATAAATGTTATTGTTCTAACTGGGTCTCCCTGACAATCCCATTCTTCCTGTAACGTTTTGATAGCTATGAGGAACTCACTTCAGTGACCCAGGTGGTCAGGACTGGTGGGAAGCCATGGGGGACGGAGATCAGGTAAAAGAAGGACACGTTCCAGAATATGGAGTAACAGTTAGGACTTGGGAGGAGGCAAAATAAAGAGAGGACAGTGATGACTTCTATGTTTCTGACACACAGTACTGGATAGCTGATGTTATGATTAACCCATTGCTCAGGAAACATCAAGAAGACTGAGGTGGAAGAATAATATATTCCATCTTAGCACCAACCAGGAACTGGAGCTCAGGACAGTTCCTGAAGTAAGCCTGAAGAAATCGGTTGCGAGTTTTCTGCCAGCAAGGTGAAACTGCTGACACACACGGAACAGGCCTGAGCAACAATATATTAGGAGACATGGTCTCATAGTGACCTCTTAGATGCTGACATATTTACTAGCTGTAAAGAAGAAGCTGAGGATGCAAAGGAGACAAAGACGCAGCAGCAACGAAAAGAGGTACAGAGAAATACTGAATACAGCATGACAGAAGCCAATGGAGATGCTGTTTAAGGCGGGAGCAATCACATCCATGTTTAAATGTGCTTAAATGTGTTTAAAGGTCATCTCTGCCTTCCCATCAGATCTGCAGGTGCTATTCACTTCTCCCAAAGCTTTCTGAAACAATACTTCATCAACTACCATAACATAGTTTTATCATTTACTAACACCACTCTAATAAAAACTCTCTAATTTGAAGACAGCAAAGCTAACAATCCCATTTTGTACAAAGCTATTCTGGAGCAGGGTATCCTTGACCACACCCATAATGCCAGCATTTGGGAGTCTAAGTCAAGAAAATTGCCATGAGTTTGAACTCATGAGCCTGAACTATAGAACAAAACTCAATTTAACAAAATGACAATCAACTACACTCTGTGGTGGTTTGAAAGAAAATGGCCCCCAAAGGGTGTGGCACGAATGGGAGGTGTGGTCTTGTTGAAGTAGGTGTGGCCTTGGTGGAGGAAGTGTAGGGGCAGGCTTTGAGGTCTCTTATACTGAAGATAGCGCCCAGTGTCTCAGTCCACTTCCTGTTGCCTGTAAAGATGTAGAACTCCAGATAACTCTCAAGCACCATGTCTGCCTGCATGCTGCCATGTCTCCTCCTGACGATGATGGGCTGAACCTCTGAACTGTAAGCCACCCCAGTTAAATGTTTTCCTTTATAAGAGTTGCTGTAGTCATGGTGTCTCTTCATAGCAATAGAGACCATACATAACTCAGACTCTCCTAGCATTGAAGTTACTGGGGGAAGGATCCTGAATCTGCAGCACGGCCCTGAGTTTGCTAATTGGCTTACAGCAGGACTCAGGTCTCCCTGCAATGCAGTTCACTGTCTACTCTGAGGAAAGATCCGTCCCCAGCAGATCCTAGAACCCAATACCAGAGGGAGGAGGATGCACATTTCAACCACACACAGTCACTTCAACTTATTTGGTATGGTTTGGCTATTTCCCCTGACAAACAAGATACTTTTGACATCTATGAAGTTTCTTTTTTAATGGAGAAGAATGAACACACAATTTATTATTTTCCTAAGTGCGATGTGAGACACTAGCTCTCAAAAAAGGTTAATATTTTCTAAAGAATTCAATTATCAACTAAAGAAAGAAACTCTTGTCTTTCTAAAAGCAGTTAATTTTAAAATGGCAATCAAGCTATTCACTGAAGACTTAAAGCGGTACTATTGATTCCTGAGCACTCACCACACAGTGCACGTAGCACAGGGCGCATGACAGAAGCGCTGCACCCAGTGAGTGCTGACTGAGAAATGCCATGGAAAATCACAGCGAAACTCCATGTCCTTGCTACAGTCAGTACTTAGGTCTCACATAGACTATCCACAGGGCTCACGGTTGCAGAGCTAAGATTAAATTCTATCCAGAGAAAACCACACATAGCAGTTTGAAAAGTATGGAAGAATTGCTGCTAGCTTTAGCACGGTAGGGGCTACACTACAGAAGGGACGGTGCACAGCTGTTTCCCTCCTAAGAGAGCCGCAGCTTTCCCAATGCCCAGTTCTCAAGGGGCTCCCAGAGCTTGCCTCTGAGATCAGTGACTGCCGGACAGGCCTTTCCCACCATTCTAGGCATATTACTGACAAATAAATATACTTCACAGCAAAAACTGTGTGTGGCAAACAAAAGCTAATAGAGTTTAATTGAATGAACCAAGTGAAAGGGACGGTGACCATTTGTTCTTGTCTCTGTGCTTCTCCTGCAATGCTGCCACAGAGCCACAGGAGTCCCTCTGCCTCTCAGTCCACTTTTTTCCATGCATGCCTTTGTTTCTCTGGACTCGGTGTGAGGGAAGCCACTGCAGGGACTTTCACCAAATTCACAACCTTTGAAGAGCCAACACCACCATACCCACAAGGCCTTCCCTGTGCTCCGTAACTACGAGAATCTTTTCCTGGCCACATAAATCCAATGCCTGGCCTGTGCCTGTGTAATGCCTGACCTTCTACCTTGTATCAAGTTACACTCACTCTGTGTGTGTGCGTGTGCGTGTGTGTGTATGTGTGTGTATGTGTGTGCGTGCGCGTGCATGCACACATATACATGCACATAACTTCTATGGCACAGTATTTGTAATTTATTCCCCCCAGGATGAACGATAAGTCACAGGCTAAGCAAGCGTGTATCTGGGCCTCCCATTTCTTCCCTCTATTCCAACAGTTATGAGAGGGAGTGACTGAGGGCAAACTCACTGTTAGGTGTCCTTCGTGATGATCGGGGAAATGAATGAACAAGTACTCCGTGGCTACCAGCTGCATTATGGAGTCACCTAGAAATTCCATCCTCTGGTTGTGGCCTCTGGAAAATGAGACATCATTGTAAGTAAACCAATCAGCATTGGATTAAAAAAAAAAGTAACTTTTAAGCTTACAACTTAAAAATTAAAGTGGGTTCATTTGGTTTTAAAGCATAAAACTAAATATATTGTCCTAACCCCCTCAACTGAGGAAAAAGTTAGAAAATAGCTATTTTTTTAATTAATTAATTTATTTATTTAAGATTTCTGTCTCTTCCCCGCCACCGCCTCCCATTTCCCTCCCCCTCCCTCGTCAGCCCAAAGAGCAATCAGGGTTCCCTGCCCAAAATATTTTTTTAAAAATATAACTTTTCTTTTAATCACACATGTGTAGTGAGTTACATGTTTCTGTATAGGTATGTGCACATAAGACAGGAAGACGGTGTTAGATCATCAGGAGCCACAGTTACCAATGGTTGAGAGCACCTGACATCCTGACATGGATGCTAGGAACCAAGCTCAGGCCCTCCGAAAAAGCAGTAACACCTTAACTACTACGGCACTCTGTCCAGCCAGAAAGTGAATACTTTAAGAATTAAATGACTACTAAATTAAGTTAGTAAACAGCACCTGGGCAAAAGCAGAGTAGAATCAACTGAAAAATACAGTAAAATATAAAAAACATATATTTTTCTAAAGCTATTAAATATGTATGTTATTTATTCAAATCTGGAATTTTACAAATGTTTACAGAATCTGAGTCTTTAATTTTACAGTTTAAAGAGAGTTGGGAATTTACCACTCAAGAGAAGGGAAAATATTATATTATATAACCTTGCATATGCACTAACATGTCCAATCTTGGTATTTACTTTTTTCTTTTCTTTCTTTTCTTTTTTTTTCTATGCTGAGTACTGAACCCAGGGCTTTAATCTCTAGCAAAATTAAAATTAAACTTATTGTTAATTTCAATAGTCACAACAAATCAATTACCTAAAGTAGGAGCTGGAAAGCCACACCCAGCCACAACTAGTTTGAAAGTTTTACTAGAAAGCAGCCACACCTACTTCTTCAGCCTATGGCTGTTTCACAGTATTCTGGCAAGTGATGACAGCTAAACCATGGGGTCTGCAAAGCTGATACGTAATACGCATTTCCATATGGACAAAGGTTTTACTCCTAACTTCATGAAAACATCAAGATGTCTGTGGACAGGACCAGAGGCTTGGGATTAGAGCACAACCCTGGTCCGCGCCACTGTCCGGCTGCAGTCTGTCTTGCTACATGACTCTCCTGCAGTGTGCCTGCCTTCTCTCCTCTGAAGGACAGGGCATGGGACTCCCTCCTCCACATGGTCAAGAGGGGCTACAGGAGTGCTCTTAACTCACAGGGTCAGGTGGTTGAATCCCACAGTTCTCAGTGTGAACGCCCTTGCCAGAAGTCGAACGTGAGTAAAAATTACTCCAATTGCCTCTTCAAACTCTGTAAGTTTCTGCAGAACTGGAGAAGTTTCAATAAGTTGTCGATCTGTATTTGGCTCTTGTAGCTACAGAAAAATAGAAATAAGTTAAAAATCACATGTAGGTTTTGTTACAAGAGTAATTATCAATTCCAAGACACTGTTCTGTAAAATTCCATCTCCCGTGGGCAGAAATTTCTGAAATGCCAAATAAAAAGTGAAAGCCTCTTCCTCATCTCTTAGAATAGCAAACAGACCTAATATTTAAAGAAGGCTCAAATAATATTTTCCAATCTTCATTCAAATTTCAAGGCCAAGTTCTGTACACAGATAGTTCAAAATCCCTGGTATTAGACTAGCTCTCTAAGGAAGACGCAAGCTGAAGAACAGCTGCCATCCAG
>NC_022021.1:32564619-32589224 GCF_000317375.1 Microtus ochrogaster | reverse complement strand
GTGCCAGGGAGCAATGATTCTCAAACTCCACTTGACCTAGCCAGAAGGCCAAGAAGCAAGAGTTCTCATGAAGCCACTTGCAGGGCTTGTTAAAGGCAGATGGCTCAGCCCGACCCTAGAGTAGCTTATCTTCCACGCCTGGATGGGTCCTGGGAAGCTGCCTTTCTGCCATGTGCAGGTGAAGGGACACTGCTGTCTACAAACTGCCCCTTAAGAGTCTGATTTTAGAGTAACTGGACGACTGTGCATCCACTAGAGACCAAACTGCTTGGGCAAATGAGCATCATTAAAACTGAACTCAGGTTCCAGGATATTATTATTCCTCCATGTAACAATGAGCATTGAACAACTGGCAAGGAAAAAATATAAGAAGTAAAACTGACATTTTCAACAATGTAGGGCAACCTTGCTATGGGACAGTGGTCTTTTATCCTGTTACTTGTATTATTTTTAATAATATGCTGATTGGCCAGTAGTCAGGCAGGAGTATAGAGGCGGGGCAACGAGAATGCTGGGAAGAGGGAAGCACAGTCTGGAGCTGTGACCCAGCCGCAGAGGAAGCAAGATGTGACTGGCCTGCCGAAAAAGGTATCAAGCAACATTGCTAACTCAGACAAGAATTATGGGCTAATGTAAGTTGTAAGAATTAATTAATAAGAAGCCTGCTACTGGGCCAATCAGTTTATGATTAATGTAGACCTCTGTGTGATTCCTTGGGACTCAGTGGCTGCAGGACTGGACAGCTTGGTCAACACAACCTTATATTTTTAATAGAATATTCTTAAAGCGCTCCGAGTTGCCATTCACTAATTATAAAACCTCCCATGACATGTGACCAAAATAAGTATTATTTATGTTAAACACATATTAACAAAGAAGATGTGTGACTAGGTGAACTACGTATACACAGATCCTAAACTGCAACAAGAAAAGCAGAGAATAGAAACTTTGAAAACAAACTGAGGAAAAGCATGTCACTGTGTGCATCTTTCAAATTCCTAAATCCTGAGCAGAAAAGCAATCATATGATATTACATTGTTAATGTGCAGTGATACCACTGAATCAACTTTTTTTAAAAATATTTATTTATTTATTATGTATACAATATTCTGTCTGAATGTATGTTTGCAGGCCAGAAGAGGGCACCAGACCTCATTACAGATGGTTGTGAGCCACCATGTGGTTGCCGAGAATTGAACTCATGACCTTTGGAAGAGCAGGCAATGCTCTTAACCACTGAGCCATCTCTCCAGCCCCCCCACTGAATCAACTTCTAAGGCCCAAATATAACTTAGCAATATTAATTGAGTAGTTGTTCTACTTTTTAACTGTGCCTAAAATCACCTCTAACATCATTTTCCCTACAACAGCAGGCACGGGCATGCAAGAGTTAACAGTACACATGGCATCTGTAGGGGCAGGGCTAACCCTCCCATCCCCAGCAGCACTTCCTGTCTCCTGAGGAACACAACTCCCATGCTTTCCAGACCACGTGAACACACACAACACCTGGGTACATTTTACAATTTATTTCCCAAGATTTCCTATTCTGACACCCAACACTGAGTCCTAATTCCAGGGAAGAGACTCAAAGGGTAAAGACAGAGAAAGAAGGGAGGGAAAGCCATGGAGGTCTCCGGCTCGCATAGACAAGAAGGCCATACTCACTTGGAGTGGGTGGAGAGGATAATGGAGCCAGACTTCTCGTAGGTCCTGGAAAATGGAAAGATGTCTTCAGTGCTCAAGGGAGTCATTTAACACACTCTAGCGTACTAAATAAAATGTCATTATTTGAAATACGGAGCCATTTCAGATGCGGACTCACTCACTGCAGATTCAGTGGTGCTGGAGAACTAACTTTTTAAGTGTGTACTCACCACTCCAGCTGCCAGTAGTGACTCTAATTAGCCTATTCAGCTGGGGAGGAAAAGAGCCTTGGAAAACTCAGTTCCACACTTGCTGAACCTAACACGCTGGATTAAACTACTGTTTTACTCATGCTTTTCCACCCGCATGCCCCAGGCCTGGGTGTCTGCTGCAGCTTTTGTGAGACTCGCCTCACACCTCTCTTGCATGGCTCCATGGCCGTGAGCTTGATGCAGAGGGAGCGGGACACCCCATGTCTAGTTCATGAGCCTCATGGCTCACACGAATGTTTGCTTGAAATCCGATAATAAATAAACTTTATGGAAAATGCTGTTATACTAGCTCATTGGCCAAGCTAAATCCAGGAGCAGTTACAATTACAGTTTCCTTGGGACTGAAGGGTTTTTCCTTCAGGTTGAGGAGCCTCCACCGAGATCTCTCAGGCCTTGACGTTAGCCTTTTTCAAACAAATGAGAAAAACAGCCTGCAAAGAAGCATTTTTCTGAAGTAAAATGCTTTGGCAGGGTAGGGGAAGTTTAGGGTCCGCTGTGACACACAGGGTGGTGGAGTGAGAGAAAAGCCTGTGTTTCTGAACAACTCCCTTCTTAACAAAACACGAATTCAGACTGTTTCAGGATGGGGCTTAAATAGCAAACTTCTCTAAAGGTACAGGACAGGACGACTGTTAACCAAACCCGCCACCTCTCCTCTGATGCCGGAGTGAATCATACTGATGGTCAGCCCCTCCTCACACTTGCTGGGGTTCCCGCACTATCTCGTTCTCTCTCCTCAACAAAACAAACGCTTCCACATCAGCCTCTGGCCTGCCTGTCTCCTCTGGAGCATGTCACTGTTTCTACAGATCTTCACTCCAGCTTCGGTTTGGATTATTTTATTCCGCTACAGTGACCTGTCGTCTAAGTCATAATTTCGAATGCCTGAAAGGCATCTTTTACCTCGCATGCACTCCAGAAGTACAGGAACTCCTCCTTTTTAACGCTAAGCTAGCGAGTGTGGTGTCAGGAAGAGCTGCCGTTCTGGTGGGCACCTAGGTGTAGCTCTGGTTCCATGGGGGTAACTTATTCTCTCCCAGCTTCTGTTTTCTCAGGTGTAAGCAAAGATAATCCCAGTACCTAGTTCCAAGTGTTCCCTGCTATCTCAACGAGTAACGCAGTGAGAACACTAGACCAGGGCTGGTAAAAGGCAACGGTACTATCAATAACAGTGTATCAACAGCATTGATAAGTCAGTGTTCTCCTCCAGCCACTCCCAATTTCTCCAGAACTTGAGATTACGTACATTCTGATTCATTTTCTCCTTGCTGCTTCATGGTTTTCTCTTTAACACACACACCAACACACACACACACACACTCTACTTGCGATTTCTCCTTAGATGTCCATGGCCACCCATCTTGGTGTAAATCATGCCATCTTACACCTACATAGTTCGCTCACAACCATTTCTTTTTACTTATCCCAGTGCAGTGTCAGACAGAATGCACTGGAAAGATCCAGACCGGGGTCCCAGCAATACTTTGAATTAGCTCTAGGTCTATGGCATGCTTCTAGAAAAGGTTCAAGATTGACTGGGTCATTAACACAGCATATTGATATTAAATACCTATCATGTATTAGGTTACTAAGATAAACAGGGTACAACTCTGTCCTCCAAGGGGCCTAATGAGGAAGAACAAAGGTAAATAACAGAGCTTAGGTACCTACAATAGGTCCCTTAATAGTGAAAAATCATTTTTAAACTATGCCACAGCTGCCACTTTCTCCGATTTAAATCTCAGATGAAAAGAAATGGATGCAGTTGAGATAGGCTTCGTGAAGAGTATCAGGCTATTACACCATGACAGGAGGAAGTGGGCACCAGAGGGAAAGCCACATCACTCTGCCTGGGGCTGTTAGAAAAATCTTCAAAGACTCTTGAAGAAGATGAAAAATCTAGCAAACCAGCAGAGGGAAGAACGAGAGCCAGCCACATACAGGCACAGAAAGAAAATGTCTAAGGAGTGGCATAAAGCGTGGGCAAAAAGGAACTAAAACAGATAGAACCTGCTTTAAAACATCAGATCTGGGCATGTGGTGCCCATCTTTAATCCCAGGATTCAGGAGGGAGAGGTAACTGGATCTCTGAGTCTGAGGCCACCAGGTTTACAGAGTGAGTTCCTAGGGCTACATAGTGAGTCCAGTCTAAACAACAAAAACCCTACCCAAACCGTCTAAGTTATGTTTGCACAGATGAGGAATCAAATATCTTAAACTAGAAAGGCCTGTCACTCACACAGCAACACTTGCCATGACAAAAGACCGAGGCAAGGAGGGCTAAGGGGCCTCAGAAGAATGCAAAACAGTCTGAGTGAAACAGTCCGGGACTCACTTGAGCCAACAGTGATGACATTTTAAAACTGAATGGAGACATGGAGAAAAGAGCTTAGGGGCAGGACAGATTCTAAGCTTTCTGATTTAAAGATAAAAGTAAAATCAAAACATGTTTGAGAGTAAAGGTAACGGGGCCAATACTAAATATGGGAAAGTGCCGAGTCTGTGGAAGACCCACCAGGCTGCCCAGAAACCATCTGAAGAGATACCTTTTCCCACTTCCAGAGTGCCCAGAAAAGGGCAGGGTCAGAGATGCTGGGGACAGCTGTACAAAGGGAAAAGGCAGGTGAAGGTGGGGAAGGCAATGTAATACCTTCCACTGCTGGAAGGTAACCAACCCCAAGCTTCCGCAGGCAAACTCACTGGATAAGCCTGCGCGGCCTCACAAACTAAAAGCAAACAGTGCTGCAGAAAGTAAAAATCAGTTGAGGGCGGACACACAAGACAGCTCTGCTACTGAAAGGGCTGCAAGCAGACACTGCCAGCAGGGGAGCCAACAGCACACAAGGCTCCCTTCTCACCCAGCAGCAGGACGTCTCTGGAGGGTCTTCCTCCTGGACAACACGGCCCTCTCACCTGCCTCACTGTACCCAACACCCCGAATACCAACTACTGGGGACACTAGGTCGCTAAACCACCTTCTCATCAGAGCACACCATTTCAAACTAAACCTTCTCTTAATTTGGTCTCACGCACGGCAGCCAACCAAGAACTTCAGTATTCAGCACAAGCCCCGGACTTAATGGATGCCTCTCTCCTTGCTAACACGGACGCCCTTAGCTACACAGAGTTCATTAACCTGCATTAGCTGTCTGCAGTTCTTTCCTGGCTGTGGATGGCTGATTACATTTTCATACCATTACACATGCACGCACTCACACACACACACACACACACGCACACACACACACAGGCATGCACGTGCACACACAACAATGTTTCAGCTATTCAATAACTAGTAGATTCAAGCCAATTTGGAAATGTCAATCAAGTTAAAAGGTCCAAGCTTGCATACATGAAAACTCTGAAGCCCAAAGTTATGTATTACTGGGCTGTGTTCAGTTTTACAACAGACACCAAAATGAGTTCTGAACCTCAGCTGCTCCATTTGTAAGATAACGTTCGGGCTCTGCTTTTCCATTTATACACTTCTTCATTCCACCCCTTTAACAAATATTAAATGCTGGGCAGGTCAGCATTGCACTAGGCACAGGGAATACAAGAAAAGCTCGCTAAGTAGACAAATGGGACAGAGCAGTTGAAAGGGGAAAAAAGTCTAAACACAAGCAGATCCAATTAAGAACACAAGATACAAACACGCCGGGAAGGAGCGTGGGAGTGGATGCGGGTTAAGCCAGGACAAAGGAGCAGGGATAAACAGAGGTGAAGGAAACACCGAGAAAGGTGCGAAAAGGTTGCTGAAATTGCCAACACAAAATAAAGATCAGAACTATTTTAAAATTTGAGAAAAAAAAGTCTTAAAATGTATGCTATCAGCTATAGACACAAATTGAGACACACAGTTACTTGGGTATGTAGGATAAAATGAGGACTATGGACCACCTGCAGATAATTCTATCAAAAGCAAATACACAAATATAAAAGTCATCACATATCTAGGCAAACAAATTCTTGGACGTAACATGGAGGTCACATTTTTAAACGTATTGACTTGTCACTTGACCAAGCACTGCAGTGATGACACCCGACAGAAGGTAAGGCGCGGTCTCCTGAGGACTGACCACCCTGACATCCTGTGTTCCTCCTCCTCAATTATGACGACACTGCTATAGGGAATACAGAGCTGCCTGTCCCTTTCAGTGTTACTGTGACTGGTTTGGGCACAGAAGCCATTGAGGATGCTGCAGCACAAGCAAGAGTAACAGGCATCTCTGCAATATCAACAGCCTAAAACACTAGCAACAGACTATTTCAGAGTCTTCAAAAATTATAATTGTTTTAGAAAGTTCTCCTAGATGATTTATTCATAGATCCACCAGAAACTCCTGTCTAAAATAAATATTTGTTTTCTAGTCTACTAATTTACAAAAAAAAAATATAAACAGACTAATATCTTTAACTAAGCCTGCATGGGGTAGGTACCCATTTGTTCAAAGGTACAAAATTAAAGAGAAACAACAAAACATAGCCCCTCTCTCTGTATTAGTAATGCATATTTAATCTAGAAAAGACCACAGAGAAAGGTGATTGGGTGAAAGAAGAATCCCTGGAAAAAATGCCAGCGAACTCTCACATCTGCAGGAGCTGAGTGAGCCGAGGTTAACGTACCTGACATCTACTGTCTAAGAGGGCTGGCATTAGGTTTCTCCTACAGTCTTTTCAAAGAACAAAACTTCTGCCCTGATATATGGCCGAGGGAAGAAGATGAGTGAGTATAAATACCGGGTCATTAAAGAGTAAGCGTCCAAATAGCTGTCTGGCTTCCTCCAGGCTGCCCTCCAAGTAAACGGCTCCTAGATGGGAGGAAGTGAAAGCCGAAAGGAAGGCCGCGTTAATATAATATTCAGAGAAAATTACACAGCTCTACAAAAAGCAAACAGACAAGCCAAGACCAGTCAGAGAAGAAAGCCCAGGGGCAAGAAGAGTTTAAAGGACACTTCCCTGCTTTCAGCTATGCTTTGTACTAGAATCCAGATGGAGGCACAAAGTTAATTCACTAAAATGTGCAAGCAGAAGAGGCTAAATATGAATTCTTGTGAACATGTGGCATATACACTATGAAGGGGACAATATTTAACCATACTAAAGAAAATACTTCAATTCAGTTTCTGTTCTTATTGGGCATGTTTTACAACAAACATATGTATGGCTCTAAGAAAGAAAAACAAAATAGATAAAGCCAGAGTCTAGACCAAAGAAGACTTCTAAAAATAAGAACCAGGATAAGTTACACTTTTAATTTGAAATAATTAAGCACTAAAAAGTATTATTACAAATGCATTTAGCATTAATCATAAACTGTTAGCATTATAGTTCATTTTAACCTGGTAGCAAAATAAACCTGGAGTAGAAAAGTCTTATTTTTCTCGAAATCAAAATCTTCTCTCTGTCTCAAGAACAGCTACCTTTCCACATGCAATGTTAAAGTGTCAGAGGCTTTTGATCGATATTACTAACAGTTTCAATAGCTGTAGCAAAATGGACACCATGGCAGCTATGGTTTCAGGACTAGCAGGTGCCAGGCTAACTACCCCACATTCCTCTTTTCCCCTTCATGGGGCAGCTCAACAAAGTGTCAGAAGGTTGATGGGGTCTGTGCTCTTAGCCACTTGGCCGGAAGGCTCAGCTATGTGGAACTCTACTCTGAACAGGATGCTGCATGAATGGAATGATTCCTTCAAGACCCCCTTGAGGAAGTGACATTCTCTCCATCTCTGACAGGGACAATAAGGATCTGAGATTGGATTATTCGCCAAAGACACATATCAGACAAAGGATTCTGAGAAACAAAATGTACTTAATTGTTTACTTAAAAATCAAGAAACTATCGATCAACTATAACATTGTATTGTAAAGTCTATTTCAATTAGCAGCTAATTATTTTCTGTTCATCTCCCTGTACCACATGCTGTAGTTATAAAGCCTGGTGAGAAGTACCTATATCCATCTTGTTTTGCAAAAACAAGCAGAAGTTACCCAGATCCAAGACCTAAGAATTAAAAGGCTTTTGTTTTCTTTTCATGATATTGAAATCAGAAAATCTTGTAAACAAGTTAAAACATGTTCAGAAGCAAACTGAGATCTTATTAGCACTTTAGCTCCTGTCTCCTTGTATGTGTATGCATGTCAAAGCTAGAAAGCAAGCCATCTCCTTGCTAATTCGCTCCAATCCAGGAAATAGTAAGCATGACATCAGACGAAGAACACAGTAAGTAGAAAGCATGATTGATTCTTGGAGACACTACATAACTACAGCACAAGGTGGTGGGCTTTAGAACAAGCAATTCTATTGTAAGCTTCTACACTGAATTCATTCTACAGTTCTATAGTTCATGCACTCTCCAACAAGCTCAACACATGCAAGAAGCAGATTTTCAACAGAAATTACCTATCAATGCTTCAAAACAATTGGCCATTGCATGCCGGAGGTCTGATTCTCTACACAGGTCCGGCCCATGGGCATACAGCATAAATCGATCCAGTTCAAGTTTCTGCAAAATCCAAAATGACAGAAAGTAAGAGAGTTTTGCCAACATAACTCTGCATTTCATGGGGAAGGGAGTGGCGGTAAACACTGTGACCCTCTGCAAGTTTATCGGGTGCTCAGCACCGTTCATTAGAAACCCACACGCTTCAGTCCTGACCAAATGAAGGATCCCCCAAATCCACAGGCAGATCTGGGGTCAGAAATGACTGGGAGGGATCTGACTTTTCAAATCCAAGTACAAACCTAGTATGAGACTACACTAAAAAGAGATCCTGCTATAAGAACATGGGCATCTGGGTTCACCCAGAAGATACAAACCCAACCCGAATAGCCAAGAGTCTTGCCTCTTTGCTTCCAAAAATACATGACGCAGATGATGTCTGTACCATACAGAACAGGTGAGGACTTCAAAAATACTTTCAGCTCTAAATAGCGAACTGGGTGAGAATTCCAGGAGCTCTGTGTTTTGCACACGTGCCCCCTTTAGGAGGCTCCCACGCCCATCTCTCTCGGGCTCACTGAGATCTGCCTGCCATGTAATTACAGGATTACTTTTAAGAATATCATCTGTTTTGAGAATATCGTCTGTACTTAACAGTATTTTCTTTTTGGGTGTAGCCTTAGAGAAAGTGCATCCCAGGATGAGGAATAGCAATATTAATCCGTTAGTGTCTACTTCCTTTACACTGGGCTACATTTTACAGCCTTTCCATTCCTCTCCCATAATGTGGTTTCTTTCCTTTGGGGGGTCGATAACAATTTGGAGACAGGGTCTTCATCTTCTAATTCAGACTCTGGCTTCTCCCTTTACCTTGATTTCCACATTGACTCATTTCATATCCTGACACACAATATAAGAACTTTAAATAAAGCTAGAACCAAACATATGAATTCTTCCTTAAAAATTCCTGAGATTCAAGTAGTATTTTTCACAGAAGGAGAAAGATACAAATTGTGCTGGTATGAGTAAAAAAGGTCCCCATAGGCCCATAGGGAGTAGCACTATTAGGAGCTATGGCCTTGTTGGAGGAAGCCTATCATAGGCTTTGAGGTCTCAAATGCTCAAGCCACGCCCAGTGTGGCATTCTCTTCCTGCTGCCTACAGAACCAGATATAGAACTCTTGGCTCCTTCTCTAGCACCATATCTGCCTGTAACCCAACATGCTTCCTGCCATGACAAAAATGAACAAACCCTTGAAATTGTAAGCCAGTCTCAATTAAATGTTTTGTTTTTTTTTTTAAATAAAAGTTACCATGGTCATGATGTCTCTTCACAGCAATAGACTCCCTAAGTCATAAATATTACATAAACATGTAATAAATCAGTTTTAACTTCCATAAAAAAATTTAAAAATATTCAGCAAACAAAAGCATGAAACATAATATGGAATAAAACACAAGCTACTGAACAACCTAACACAGTTGGAATCTCATCAGTTTTTGGATCACAGACATTCAGATTATACTCACTCTCTATGTTAAGCGCCCATATCCATTTATACTGGAAACCCTGCTAAGAATCTGGAAACCCTGCTAAGAATCTAGTATAAAATATATTCAAATCAGTTTTGACTACCACAAATATAACGGCAGAAAGTTCCTTTAAAAAAACAAAGCAAAACAAAAAACCCTTGATCCCAGTGTGCCAGAGTTTACACTAAAATCTGTACACTTCATCTGTTCTGCAGCCTCACTGGGAAATACAATTGCGTGCTATGTCTGGAGTCCTGCTTGAGAGCAGACTGCAGGCTGCATGTCTACGTTAGAAACAATTACTCTGGAGCACTGAGAATTTCCAGCTTCTCATCCTCTCTGCTCTCGTATCCTTGTTTCTCTATGTAGGCGCTAGCAGAACTCTTAAATGAGAGCGGGCACTAGATCTGATGGGCCTGACTCACGGCAGTGCCAGCTGCCCAAGGGTTTCAGGGCCACCGCTTTAGAAAAAGTTGGGCCTGCCATGGCCTTCTGCTGGAGACAAACACTACCAGGAAGTTGAGTGGTGAGGGACCAATCGTCTAATTCCAGCCTGAGGAACTTTGTAAGAAAATATTCCTTTAACTTGTGTCTGCTTCTACAAAGACTATAGTTAACTGTATATTAGCGTAAGAAATAAGCAACTTCAGAAATCAAAGCAAAGGCGCCAGGCTTAGTTGTAGACACCATATTCTCAGTACTTGGAATCCAATGAGGGTGGGTCTTGTGAAATAAGATCATACAGAAGTCCCCAGTGGAAGAACTGGCCAGCCAGTCGAACCTCATGGCTCTGTATAGGATTCAATGTGTTACATAACGACTTGCCTTAAGGCTATGGCAATTTCTACAGCTGGCAAATATTGTCCCACTGTCATCCCTCTAAGTGTTTGGTGAATAGTTGAGCAATTCTACTCTGCCCCAAACTGAAGAGAAACAAGGATGGATGGGCTGACAGCTCTTGGTTACTATATACTCCCAATCATATGAATATCCGCCACCAGGAAGCATTTGACAAACCAGGTAAGCGCCAAAACAGTTTACACAGCCCTTGGACATCCCTCACTGGAAGGCTGCTAAATTCATGTTTGCTTACCTTGTTGACTACAGTTTCCCAGCAGACATTCTGCTTTACACTCTCAAATGTCACCAATGGCGGTTGGCAGCCTACCACTGTACACTGTCATGATGGTACTACACAAGGTAAGATAATGCTTTCTTGCCAACACAAAAACCAGACGCTAATATTGCTACGTTTTTAATATTAACACCCTGACAAGGTGAATCAACAAGTCAATCACAGAACTAGTCTTTTCCACTTCATATCAAAATGAAAGAGGAGGAGACACAGACTACTTAAGGCACAAGCAAAGAAAAGCTTTTCCAGTAGACACTGATGTCTCGGACTTAAGAGCCTCCATTCTTTCTGTTGCTGCCTAAAAGCAAAGGCCTACAATATGTGAGAATTTATCTTAAGAACAATGAGAAACAATGTGAAAAGTAACGAGATGCTACAAATTTATTGACGTTTGTGTGATTTCTATGAACAAGGATCACAAAACCCACTTCAAACAGATCCATGAAAACTCATAATCTCATGGTGGAAAGTATAAATGGAGAGAACAACTCATCTACCGCCACCCGGTCTGTAAGAAAAGAGATGGACAGAACCCTCACGGGACAGCCAAAGCATCCATGTTCCTATTGGCTATGCATTACTGTAAGACATCACATGGAAAGAGAAACGCCAGATCAAACCAAAAGTGTAAAATCTTAGCACAAGTCTGAATTAAGTGGAGGTTCTGGCAATCACTCAGCTAAGTCAATGAAGCAAGCAGACAGCCTAAATCCTAAATCTTAACTAATGGGATTTATGATTTTGGAGATTCTTAAAGCTGTAAAAAGTATCCCTTATGGATGTGAACTATCTGAAGAATTTTGCTCAGAGCTTTAATTCTGCCTATTTACAAAAATTAATAACAAATGTAACACAGAAATATTCTATAAAATATACAATAATTGCTTTTGCATTCCTCCCATGTTACTTTCCCCCAATTGCTGAGCCTGTTCACGTACATCTGTCAGTTTCTTCCTCATCTGTTTTCAAGTTACCTCACTGTGGAGTTCATTAGCTGCTGGTGAAATCCACAAAGGGAACAGACCAGAACAAACAGGCAAACCCCCACCACGGTCTGGTCCATAAAGTATGATTCCCCAATATACTCCTCCAAGTAGGATTCAGCCCACTGCAGGATTCTGTGGCCGAGAATGTCAGGCCAGGCAAAGGCTTCAGGTGGGTCACACTACCTTCGCAAGCATGGCCAGGTGCTGGTTCTGAACGATGGCCGTCCGGTAGGTTGCCAAGCCGCCTTCTTCCAGACTAGGAAACAAATAGTACAGGTGGACACTGTTGGGAAAAAAAAAAAAAAAAAGAACATAATCTAGCATGCAAATGTGCATCACAAAACAGTCTGTGGCTCTGCAACAGAGGTGACGCAGGGTCTGCAGCAGTTAGTAATTGCACTGAGGTAACCTTGAAACCTTGAATAGATTATTTACAAAGGCACTAAACCCCAAACAGCAACATCTACTCATATGTCCATACACTTTTGTTAAGAGTTCCCTGGAGAGCAGTCAGGGTTCCCTGCCCTGTGGAAAGTCCAAAGTCCTCCCCCCTCCATCCTGGTCTAGGAAGGTGAACATCCAAACTGGCTAGGCCCCCACAAAGCCAGAACAAGAAGTAGGATCAAAACCCAGTGCCATTGTCCTTGGCTTCTCAGCAACCCTCATTGTCCGCCATATTCGGAGAGTCCGGGTTTATCTCCTGCTTTTTCAGTCACTTGAGAGGGAGGGGGAGAGGAGTGGGGGGAGGGCGGTAGGAGTGGGAGGCTGGAAGGAGGCGGAAATTTTTTTTTCTCAATAAAAAAAAACAGTCTAAAAAAAAAAAAAAGAGTTCCCTGGAGGCAGATGTAGCACACATATTGTAATCCTAGCACTCTAGAGACAAGAGAATCACATGTTCAAAGCCAGCCTGGTGTATATGGTGAATTGCAAGCCAGTCAGAGATAGAGAGTAAGATCACAGCTCCAAAACCAAAAAAAAGAATTTCCCCGAAATTTGATAAAGATACAATCTGTCACACTGTTTGTGACTAATGGAGCAAACATCTGAAAATCCAGTGGGATTATGAGTGGACCCTGAAGATAATCCTGGGAAGCCCTGAATGGCAATGTAGTGGTGAAGTGCCCAAAATCACAGCCACCAAGAGCGGAGCAGTGACACTATGGCCAGGGGTGGGGTCACACAGTGCAGCTGCTCTGTCCTATGGCACACCAGCTCATCAGACCTGCTGCCCAGCAGGATAGCGACGCTCATTAGTCTTGGAGTAATAGGAACCGGCTCATTCTCTTTGTGCCTTTCTTCAGAAAACCACTGACCTAGAGAATAAGACAGTTCAAGACAGTTGCAGAAAAGCCTGTGTCACCTCCCTAAGGGAAGATTAGGAGCAGGGAGAGACAAAATGCACTTTCCGGTCCCTACCACCAATCAAAAACCTTAGAAGAGCCTTGTGCAGGTCACACACACAGACACATTCACACTCTGGCTCACACACACCCAGTCATTAAAATTACTTGTAAGCTTTACTTCCCTCAAGATTAGAAAGACAGAACAGGATCAAAGGCAAATCCTGGAAGATGAAATGACATTTTAAAATATCATCCCTCCCTTTCCAGAGGAATAAAAGCTCTGTTGAGGAGCGGCTGGAATCCTGTGGCTGTAAGCAACTTTAACACATGCTTGACAGGACAGGGACACCGGCCTTTTATCCTGTAATCCACTCATTACAGCAGCAGCAAGAGCAGTTGTCAGGGCAAGAGCCACAGACATGTGGCTTTTAAGCTCTTCAGAAGAGAAAATACACAGTGTCCCAGTGCCTGGCTTGCTAATTACAAAGGAGGTAACATAGTAAGCATGCAACTTAGCAAATGTAATTCCTGGGGGGGCGGCGTGGGGAAAGACCTACTTACCTGGTCAGAAACTCAACGACAGCATCTCCCAGGAACTCCAATCTTTCGTTGTGATTAATCCTACAATGAAAATTTAAAAGATGATTTTAAAAAGCACATTTAGGGCCAGTGAAATGGCTCAAAGGGTAACGAATAATGTTGCCAGGATGCCTGGTCACCAAGTATGAATCCTGGGGCCTACATAATAGACGGAGAGAAAGACTCCCACAAATCGTCCACTGATCTCCATATATGTGCCATGACACGAACACATGCGTGTGCACCATACATAAATGTAATTTTAAAAAGCTTCTATTAAAAAAATAGCATTTACTTTCTCTCCCGATCTTTTCAAAAAAAGAAACATGAGATTAGTTCACTAAAACCTTACAGACTTACCTCTCATACTCAAGAGCTCTGGCTATCCTAGCTTATCCTGAGGGCATCCAGGTCCCACCTAGTAGGAAGGTGTGGTGATTTGAATGAGAAAGGCCTCCACAGGCTCAGATATTTGAGTCCCTAGTCACCAGGGAGTGGTGCCATTTGAAAGGATTGTAAGGATTAGGAAGTGTGGCCTTGTTGGAGGAAGTGTGTCACTAGGGTGGACTTTGAGGTTTCAAAAGCCTATGCCAGGCCCCGTCTGCCTCTCCCTACAGGTCAGGATGCAGTTCTTAGCTATTGTTTCAGTGCCTGCCTGCAAGCCCTTATGCTCCCCACCATGATGATAATGTATTAAACCTCTGAAAACTGTAAGCAAGCCCCCAATTTAACACTTTCTTTCATAAGCGTTGCACTGTCGTGGTATCTCTTCTCAGCAACAGACCAGTGACTAAGACAGAAGTCAAGAATGGGTTTCATCCCATCATGCTCCATGGCTCTAACTTTCTAACCCTGGAAACAAGACTAAAAAGCTCCGAGAAGCCAGGTAATATCAAACTGACTATGGTGTCTCCACTCTGCTACCCGCTGAGCCTAAGAAAGAGGAATACATTCCAGAAAAGTTCCCGAGACAGCATCTCGTCACCTCATGTCCACACTCGACCAGATCTAGACCTTGAAGACAGGCGTGACCTGCCTGCCACCTCATCACCTGTCTTCTCCCAGCTGTGTGCTGGCCTCCTGCTCCAAACCACTAGAGAGTCTCCGAAAGGGGCCCTTCAGAGAACAGTCAATCACTGCCCCTCTTTAAGCCAGGCTTTCTCCCTCCCAAGAACTTTCTACTCTCTGTCCCTCTGCACTCAGATACACTGAAAATCCAGTTTATCCCTCAAGGTTCAGCAAAATCTCCATGACCACCTGCCTGATGATGCCCCTCCTCAATGTGGACACTCCCCTCCCCAGTATATAGATCATACTTTGTTTCTATGATAAAACAACATCTATAAAGAAGTCCCTGAAACCTCATCTCAATTGATGCCTTATATTTACATGAAAAGGATATTATATTCAGTTAGGGTTGTAGCTCCGTGACAGAGCACCTGTCTTCAACCTGAAACCCTACATTTAATTCTCAGTAGTGTCCCCCCAAAAAGAAAACTCCTTAAGGAATTAATAGCCAATAATGGAAAATAAAGAATGAGAGAAAAACTAAACATATATATATATATATCAATTCATGCCTATGCTGA
Organism: Microtus ochrogaster; assembly: GCF_000317375.1. Lineage (NCBI taxonomy): Eukaryota > Metazoa > Chordata > Mammalia > Rodentia > Cricetidae > Microtus > Microtus ochrogaster. The sequence continues at coordinate 32,573,693 of NC_022021.1, read as the reverse complement.
GGAATTCTTGATCTCACTGATTCTTTAAAGAGTACACACATGCATCTATTACACATACACACACAAAGAATACACGCATGCATCTATTACACATACACACACATACAAAAAATACATGCATGCATCTATTACACATACACACACATACAAAAAATACACGCATGCATCTATTACACATACACACATACAAAGAGGACACGCATGCATCTATTACACATACACACATATAAAGAGGACACACATGCATCTATTACACATACACACAAAGAATACATGCGTGCATCTATTACACATACACACATATGTAAAGCAGTCAGTCCTATAAAAGATTTCTCCAATTCTTAATTTTATACATCTTGAAGAACACTTTTTGGGTTTTGTTTATGTTTTTACTACTGTATTACCCCAGGGTGACTAGGAAGATTATATGGTGTTTTGTAATCGAGCCAAGCACGTTGGTGCAAGTCTGTAATCCCAGCACTCAAAATGTCATCCTGTGCTACAGAATAACACATCGTCTGTTTCTTTGTATGCTTCCATGTATGTCTCTCTTCTTACACAAACACATGCAAATTAAGAGAGGAATAGGAAGATTTTCAAAAGAAAAAAAAATTACACTATTCTGTTTCATAAGCCATGAAAAAAAATCCATTTCCTCTGACAGAGATTTTTCCCTAACAATTCTAAGTATTACACATCAAAAACAACCTAATGTGAAAACAGGGAGCCCTGTCAGGAGTTAGGGGGTAAAAGATAAACCATATCCCAACTGCAGCTTTATCAGCAAATAAGATGACACCTGGTTAAAGAATGGGAACTGATAAATCATGTGTGATTTTAAATGACATCTTACCAGCATAACTTTTACTATAATTTCTTTTAAACTTTCATAGAGACAGTGACTATATCTAGTATTTTAATTACCAGAAATTGGACTGTTCAGTTTGTTAAAATTCATGATCAACAGTTCTAAAAATGTCTGTTCAATAGCGAGTTTACCATTCATTAAAAAAAAGAAAAATTAATAATAAAAAAATAACCTGCCCATATCTGGCTTTGGTTTTCTATTTCCACATTATGACTAAACTCTGGCAACAAGCCAAACCAAACATGGGGACTGAATTCCACTCTGGTTACTATTATGCTGGTCAGTTCCTAACCCAACAGTTTATCTAGAAAATGGACAGTGTGGTATTTTGAATGAGAATGACCCCCACACTCACAGACAGGAACACTTGGTCCCCAGTTAGGGGACGATCTGGACAATATTAGAAGGTGTGGCCTTGTTGGAGGACGTGTGTCTCTGAGGGTAGGCTTTGGGGTTTCAAAAGCCCACACCACTCTCAGTGAGTTCTCTCCGCTTCCTACCTGTGGCAACGCTGCAAGCTCTCAACTACAGTTCTAGCACCACCCGACTGCCATGCTCCCACCAAAATGGTTGTGAACTCGCCCTCTGGAACCATGAGCCTCAAATCAAATGCTTTGCTAAGCTGCCGTGGTCATGGTGACTGACACAGCAGCAGGACAGTAACTAAGATACAGACTGTTACCAGAGCTTACAGCAATGGCAAGCCTTCTGTCCCTCCACTGTTTCTGCTTTCATCCTCTTCTTTACCAACAAAGAGAGATCCAGCGTCAGATGTCTGCTGAGTAGTAGTACACTGTCTGATTTTGAGAACTGAATTAAGAGAGCCATTATAAACCTGGAATTATCTGTTACATGTATACCTCAAATTTCATCTAAAAAATTCAATGTACCTTAAAAAATAAACAATCTCTCTATACTAGCAAACTGTCTAAGGTGCCATTTATTCCAAGCAAAACTGTCTTTGTATGGACCAAATTCAAGAAGTGGACACGCAACTTTTCCCTTCACATTTCATGTCTCAAGTAGTGACTGGTAAGGCAGATCTATAGGGGCCTTGAAACTTGTACCCGACTCAGGAAAGTCTCTCACTGTACGTAGCTGGACTTAAGGGAGGAGAGGTCACAGCCTCATCAGATCTTGGGCCCACTGAACTAGTATGCATCAGTGTACAGTGCTGGTAGAGAGTAACAGAAGACACTGACTTTGGTCTAGACACACACATCCACACAGATGTGCATCTGCACACATGTGTACAGTGTTGGGTAGAGAGTAACAGAAGACACTGACTTTGGTCTAGACACACACATCCACACAGATGTGCATCTGCACACATGTGTACAGTGTTGGGTAGAGAGTAACAGAAGACACTGACTTTGGGTCTAGACACACACACACACACAAATGTGCATCTGCACACAAATGTGCATATACACATGCCTATACCACACAGACAGTAATTACTGGGAACAGTAATTCTTTGTTTTAATATTTATCTATTGAAGAGTCTTCTCTGTGAAAGGTTACAAAATGAAAAGGAGAGAAAAAGTAGGATCATGGACCTTCCAAATCCTCACTGTCTAATAAAGGGAATGAGCAGTGCAGCATGACCATAATACGCAAAGAATAGGACATGCGTCGTGTAAAAACACCAGCAGGATTTCACGAGGCCATCTGGATATTCGAGAGGCAAATATAAAATGTCACCTGGCACGTGAGGAAGGAGAAAGCCTATGGCTCACCACATGAAGACGACATACGTGTCTGGAAACCTAGTCCAGGGCCCGGTCAGGAGAACAGCACTGCCAGGTGGTAGCTCAGCCTTTGCTGGGTTGGTGGAACCTTTGGAGCAGACAACAGCTAAGATCTCAAACTGAGACGTCAGAAGTAGGGAGATGTCTAACGCAACAGGGGCTCCAGGGAAAACAGGCAGAATGTGGCCAGTCACTCCTGATGGTTCTGCAGGGTGGCCGCAGAGGGTTCAGAACAAGGGAAGTTTGGTCAAGAACCTGGTGGACCAAAGTTCTAGCTCAGGGACCTCCATTCTTCTCCCCTCAATCAGTATTAGAAACATCTCTACTTAACCCCTTGCTTGAGACCCAACCACCAACTTGTAGACTCTTGGGAAGTGTGCTTCAAAGTGAGCAACTGTTTCTGAGAAGCTGTGACAACTCCATTCCATCTGTAACAGCAGCTAAGAGACAACAAGGGAGAGGGCAAATAGTTTAAAGTCAACTCAATTATTCAAGTGCACAGCACAAAACTGACCTAGAATCCCAGAACAACTGCCTCGTCTATCCCGAGCCCCTTGGCAGTTGGCACGCTTCACTTCTGATCTTCACAAGCACTTAGAGGAGTCTCTCCTACATAATTCAGGTTTCTGGCATTCTCATCCTACCCCAGGCAACCGTGCCTCCCGATGAGTGGGGGTTTTGTGGGACTTGATTTTGGATTTCCTAAAACACCTACAAACTGCCTCCAACTAAAAGACTCTGGACAAATGTCTGTGGAATTAAATGTGCGCGAAGTTCCTTAAGCAGGGCTCCTGCGGCTGCACAGCTGCAGACACTAGCAGCAGCCACGCAGCAGAGCCTGCGGCTGAGGCCAGGAGGGTCTTTCAGATCAGACACACAAGGTCAACGCTACATCTACAAACACCACGGCGACACGGCAAAAGTAAAAGAACACGATAGCCTTCTGCCAGCTTCCTCCAGGTTGCGGCTGCAGTCAGTCATCTATGTTTGCTACCTCAGTTTTGGATCTTAGCTGCTGTCTGCTCTGAAGCTTCAAAAGAGTCAATTCAGAAACGACATAATTCTGAGGTCATGTCCTAGGTAATTCTGACATCATTCTTTTTACCATGGTTAAAATCTGCCCTCCCACCCCCCCATTCTTGTTAACAATCACACACACTCACCCTCCTACACTCTCTGGGAATGGAATCCAGTGTTATGAATGCTAGGCATGCCCTAGAGACAGATATATCCCACAGAATCCATCTCCTTTAACAGAAGAGGAGAAGGGAGGAGGGCAATAACAACAAAGTCCTCTTGAGATCTGACCAATGAGTGCCATCAAAAGATGTAATTTACATACCAACAACTGTGGTGGAGGATATGCCATATTTTCACCTGTGATGGGCTTTGTTAGGGAATTGTGTAGGAATCCTCTTATTATTACTGGTCATGAGGGGCTGGAGAGATGACTTAGTGGCTAAGAGCACTGGATGCTCTTCCAAAGGACCCGTGTTCGATTACAGCACCCTCATGATGGTTCACAACTGTCTGTAACTCTGATGTCAGGAGACCTGACACTCTCTTCAGGCCTCCACAGTGATCAGCCACGCACATGGTGCAGAGACACACATTCAGGCAAAACACCCATAACAAATTAAAACAACAAACATCTGGTTATCTCAGGCCAGTGGGATGCTCAGTAAGTAAGGGCACTGGCTGCCAAGCTTCATAGTCTGAGCTGGATCCCTGGATTCACATGGTGGAAGGAAAGCGCCCTCTCCTTGTTAAGTTCTTCTCTAACTTACACACATAACACACACACACACACATACACCACAGTATGTGTGCCCTGCCCTATAAACAAAAATGTATAAAATGTATAAAACTGCCATCTGGATTCCATGACATAATAAAATGGAACCAAGCATTGTTCTCTTATGGTTCCTACTTCAAGTTCCTGCTAGATTCCTACCCCGATTCCCTTCAATGAAGGAATGTAACTTGTAAGCTGAAACAAACCCTTTCCTCCCACAAACTGCTTTTGGTCAGACTATTATTATTATTATTATTATTATTATTATTATTATTATTATTATTATTATTATTATTTTGATCACAGCAAGAGACAAAACTAGAACACAGAGCTTTTTAACCAATCATATCAGTGCTTTCAAAAATTTTGGATTTTGGAATATTTAGATTTTAGGATTAGAGCTACTCAAAGTGATAAAATCAATGCAGTAATCCAAAAATGTTTAAACAATTCAAACTCTGAACCATTCCTAAATATTTCTGGTCCCAAGCACTTCGGGTAAAGAATCCATCAAGCTGCGTGAAGACAGATAGAAAAAGAGGCTGTGGAGGAAAGCAGCCTCTGAAGCAACCGCCTTAGCTCTCATCTCCCTCCTCCACATGAACCCAGACAGAAGGAATGGCAGCCAACATGATTAAACATTTCCATTTCCCACTCTGAAAAGGAAGCTTCCCTCAGGCAATCTCCTCAACCGGCTTTCAGAATCCAGTCTGCTCTACTTCACACTAAAACAACCCTCCTGCTAAACCTGCGTGCCGTCTCAGCCAGCCAGATGCCATTCCATTCCGTTTTCAAGGGGTCTGCACCACACACCTGGCAAGAGGCAACCTGAGCCAAGGACGGCGTATTGTGAGCAGACGCAGGATGTCATGGTGTAGACGGCACACCATCAGAGGCTAGGCGTGGCTGGTCACCGTGTGTCTGCTACCAGGAAGCACTGAAGGACGGGAAGCGGGCTATGAAACCTCAAGGCCTACTCATAGCACCCATTTGCTCCAGGGAAGTCCCACTTCTTAAAGGCTGTACAATGTTCTAGACAGTATCACTGGGGACCAAGTGCAATCACTTGGGGGGGAAATCAGTTCCTTGAAAGATAAAATAGTACATGATTTCAAAATTCCATTCTTGGGTAAATACAAAAGTCAAAGCACATGTCCATAAGCCCACCAACTACGGAGTGACTCACACACGGGATTACTTAACAACGAGAGAATATAAGGAACATTTGCTAAAGACAAATCGTATGTCAAGAGAAGTAAGCCACAGAAGACGAAGCAGGGCATGAAGATGCTCACACGAACTGTTCAGAAAGGCATTAACTACAAGCAGTAGACATGGGTGGAGGTTGTTTAGGCAGGGCAGGACTACTTGTGGGCAAGGACATTTGTTCTGATGAAAATGTCCTAAAATTAGACAGCCACAGTTGAAGAATTTTATGAGTATACTCTCCATACCATCTGAAGTGTACATGCAAAGTGAGAAAATTACAGAATATGTACATTACTTCTCATAAAGCTGTGTTCTAAAAATTTACCTTGAAGGAGTTGGATCATCTTGGCCAAGGCGTGACATAATATTTATTAGAGTGTTAATTCCTATTAAAAAAACCACAAAGATACAAATAAATAATATAAGAACTATTTTAGGATATCATATGAGATATAGAAAGGATTTTTTCTCACCCCAATTTGACTTTAAAAGGTTAACTTCTACATGCAAGTATTTAAAATATTTGATAGAAGAAATTTTCTAAAATATTCATCCACCTTTACTAGACAGTGTTACCCACAGTGAATGTTACTCAGCATGTGTGAGAAGCACTAGAGAGGGAGGGATTAAGGAGCCACCAGTTAACTGTTCCAAGGACGGGGACTGGATTCGCGTGTTAGGAAGCTGCGCAGACCAAACAGTGAGAGTGCTATCTACGGTCATCCACACCAACCTTTCTTCCGCATGTGCATGTGATGGACTTTCCTGTCTCCGTATTTGGGCTGTCGAATTCCACAGTTGGATAAAGAGTTCCTGGCGTGATCAGGATTCATCCCGAAGTTTAAATGGTGACTCGGGTGAGTCATGGCCAGCTAGAGTTTGAACAGAAAAAGCTGTTTAAACACCAGCACAGAGGCACCACCGTCACAATACTCCAAACAGCAAGCTTAAGGAACCAAGCTCCTTCAGAATCAAATTTCAGAACTGCAAGCTCTTTTGAAAACAGCCCTAAAGTGCCACCCCTTTCTGGGGAGGAGCAGAATCAGGACTCTAGAAAAAGGAGTCATAAACAAGGGAATGCCGAAAGAGGTACCGACTGTTGATGGGCAGAGGGTAGATTAGTTCACTTTTGGAGGGATGGCCTCAAAAATATGTGAAAGAAAGGACCAGAGAGCAACCAAGGCACAGAGGGGAGAACAAGCGAGGATTGGGTCTATCTCCACAAATCCTGGTCTTCCAAAGAGAACCCAACACCCCATTTATAATGGGCAAGCTGACTGTGTGGCTTGGCAGAGTCATCTCACCTGTAGCAGACAGCGATCTTGGAAAGTGTATCCTATCAGCTTGTCCAAGTGCATCAAGCACTGATGGTATCGGATGTGATGGGTCAGAACAGGCAACATCATGGCATGCTGGGGAAGAAATATTTCAATATGCTTAACTCTATAAAAGCATCTTGTCTAGTCCACAAAAAACAAGAACCATTTTCTCCTCCCAAATGTCATCTCATAAAATCTTGAAGCAGTTGACAGACTGACTACGTGGCAGCCTGGAGAACTGTGTACAGGGAACTCAGTGTCTGAGTCTCTGGAGCCGAAATGCCTCTATCACTCACACACTGTGTGACTTGGGGCTTTATTATTCTGCCTGTTTATAGGGATATGAATAATTTGCATTGGTATGGATTGGTTTATTGGAACAAATTTAAGGTCAATTTCTGCTCTTGATTAACATATTGTGTATGTGCAGCTCATTTAAAAATGTAATGTATAATTTAGAAATACAGGTTAATAGTCATCTATAATAGTCAAGCTTATAGTCATGTTAGGTTTTCTAGATGTACAGAGATATACTTCAGATGAATAGGGATACTTCAAATCTTTCAACGACCTTCAGAATATATCATTGAAAATGTTAAGATCTTAGGACTTTCCATGACAATGAGACTCATCTGCTCCTGGGAGCACCAATCTACTTCAAGAGGATGACGGGCACCAAAGAGGTTACTTATGGATTTGTTAGCCATTTGGGCAAGAAACTGCTCTTGTGTGAACTGTTTGACTGAACCTGCAGGACCCACCCACAGAAAAATAACTGCTGAAGCTGCCTAAAGGTGAGACGGTCTTTTGCGGTTCCTGCTTCATGAAAGAGTCTGCCAGACATTCTGCAGGACACAGAAGAAAGTGATTGACAAACTGTAATATAGGCGAACTGTCTTTGAAATTTCTTGCTTTGTGGAAAAGGATGCTGGATATCATGGGTGTGTAGGCTGAAGATATATGCTCCGATGGTACAGAAAAACTCTGGGTGACTGTCCAGGCAGCAAGATGTCTCTGTCAATTCTAGAGTTTTGGAAGTTGCTACAATTCACTTCCTATTTACTTAGGTATCCTTCTGGAATCTTTGATGGAGTTGAAGAATAGATACAGTTTTTCTTATTCATGATTAAAGATAAAATAGATATAAATATTGTAACAATAATTCTTGTTTGATAACTTTTGTTATATATAATCTTGCTATGTTAGTTAAAACTTTCCTTTACATTTAGACAGAAAAGGGGAAAGGGTGTAGGAAGTCCTTCTGTATATGTGTTGCTTTTACTGGTTAATGGATAAAGGAACTGCTTTGGTCTATAGCAGAGCAGAACAGAGCTAGACAAGTAAACTGAATTCTGTGAGAAAGAAGGCAGAGTCTGAGAGAAGCCATGTAGCCCTGCCAGAAACAGACGTCAGACAGAACTTTACCCTGTAAGCCACAGAAACGTAGTGATACACAGATTAAAGGAAATGGGTGAAGCTAAGATATAAGAGCCAGCTATTGGCCAAGCAGTATTGCAATTAATACAGTTCCTAAGCAATTATTTTGTGTTCTGGATAGCCAGGAATGAACAAGTGGCCTCCTACTACACCTCACCTGTAAAATGAGGATATTAAATGTAGCTAACCTCAAAGGATGTTTAAATGGATAAAAAGTGTAAAATTCTTTTGTTTTTTTCCTCCTTTTACGTGGGTTTGTGTCTGTGTGTGTGTGCACGCACGCACACACACACATATTTGAAGGCCCGAGGTCATTTTGGGTGCTTTCCTTCTCACTTTCCTCATTTTCAGACAAGTCTCACAGGAGGTAGAGTTCACCTGGTCCGCAAGTCCCAGGAATCTGCCTGTCTCCCCACACCGCCTGGGGTTTACATGGGTGCCGGGACACTGAACACAGGCCCTCCTGCTTGTACACTATTTTATACACTGGGCCATCTCTCCAGCCTGTATTTATTGATTTACTTACTTACTTATTTACTTTTTAAAGCCAAGGCTTTGCTATATAGCTTAGGCTAATTTGAAATTTGCTATGTAAAAGAATGGCCTTGAATTCACAATCCTCCTGCCTCAAGCTTCTAAACGCTAGGCTTATGGGCATCTTATAAGGAGTAGCTCTGGGCCTATCAGTATTCAGG
>NC_022021.1:32562898-32564077 GCF_000317375.1 Microtus ochrogaster | reverse complement strand
AGTAGCTCTGGGCCTGTCAGTATTCAGGACGGCCTCAAGTAAGCCTTATAAGGAGTAGCTCTGGGCCTGTCAGTATTCAGGCCGGCCTCAAGTAAGCCTTTCTGTGTTTCCCTGTCTCTAATTTCAAGGGAAGACATGAAGACACATTTGTATATTTTAGGGTCAAGACCTTTTTGAGCCTCAAATTAAGAAAAAAAAAACTTTCTCTAGAAAAACTTCCATATATGCAAACTTTTGTAGGCAATTTTAATGTGTTCACAAAGCCCTAAACCTCATGATTATCCGTTAAGACTATCTCAGCCCATGAGCTACCAAAGCCTCTCCAGGTCTCCTAATCATACATTCAGAGACAGCCTTTCTGAAACCACTTAGGGCAGTCAAGGCGCCCAAGGACTTGGAACTTAAATCTTTGCTTCAAGCCCTTTTCATCCGGCTAAAGATGCCTTATTGGGAGATGATTCATGAAAGACATCTCTTTTTCTTTTCTTTAATAATGTTGCCCAAGAACTCAAGAGAATGACGGAATCATTCTTATTCATCAGAAGCTGGAGGATGGGCACAGCCCACAGAATGATTGGCATATGCTTTTCATTTGTCTCTGAAGTATTTTAAGCTGGCACTATTAAAAACACACATGAAAATGGGGCCACTCAAAGCTACAGAAATCAGTCTCATGCTAGTCACTTAAAACAAAATACTAGTTCTGCCTATAGGATCTAAGGAACAGAACGTCTCGCTTGCCAGCACAACTGAGCAGAGCAGCTACCGAGCACCTACGTGTGCAAGGGCTCCTGTGCCTGTGAAAGATAAAAAAGATGAACACACAGTTTTTTAACAAGGGCACAAGAGATACACCGTTCTGATATACACCACTGGTATTCCGTAAATTTTGTTTTTATAAATATAGAATTTAAAAATATGACAAATTGAACACAAAGCATGCAGTCAATATACCATTTCTAGCCACTTAAAACTGCAGGAAGCTCAAGAGAGCTGGTGTAGACAGTTCAGTATATAATTACAATCACCAGGCATCTTCACTTTCCTCTTAATCCAAGGCAAATGCTTGTGTGAATGTGTTCATGTCTGTGTGTGTGGGGGGGGGCAAAGTATGTGTATATGTGTGTGAGACTGTGTGTGTGTGTGTGAGTGTGTTCATGTCTGTGTGTGGGGGGGGTA
>NC_022021.1:32556757-32562798 GCF_000317375.1 Microtus ochrogaster | reverse complement strand
GTAAAGTATGTGTATATGTGTGTGAGACTGTGTATGTGTGTGTGTGTGTTCATGTCTGTGGGGGGGTGAAGTATGTGTATATGAAAGAGTGACAGTGTGAGAGAGAGAAAAAGGGAAGGGAGAAGAGGAACAGAGAGGGAGGAGAGGAGGAAGAAAAAGAGGAAGTGGGGAAGAGAAAGAAGAAGAAGAGAAGGAAGAAGAGGAAGAGGAAGAAAAGGAAGAAGAGGAGGAGGAAGAGGAAGAAGAAGAAAGCCCCTTTGTAATATTGTGAGAAAATAGCAATATATAATTTTCAAATTCTAACAGACCTGCGATGCCCCCACACCTAGAAGAGGAGCTAATGGAATTAATGGATGCTGGAGGAAGGTCATGTTTCGTTGGGGGAGGGGAGCTAAGTCACTGGTGAGAGCCTAATGCCCTAGTAAGCAGTCCCACACACATACGCACTAATTGGACCTAATTCACTATTAAAAAAGAAAAAGAAGCCAGGCGGTGGTAATGCACGCTTTTATTCCCAGCACTCGGGAAACAGAGGCAGGCAGATCTCTGTGAGTTCAAGGCCAGCCTGGTCTATAAGAGCGAACAACAGGCCAGGCACCAAAGCTACAGAGGACCTGTCTAGAAAAAACAAAAAGAAAAAATGGTGCTGGCATAACTGGATATCAGCATGTAGAAGAATAAAAATAGATCCATATCTATCACCGTGCATAAAACTCAAGTCCAAATGGGTCAAAGACCTCAATCAATGCAAAGCCAACCACACCGAACCTTATAGAGGAGAAAGTGGGAAGTACACTAGAACGCACTGACACAGGAGACCATATCCTAAATATAAGCCCAGTAGCACAGACACTGAGAGAAACAATAAATGGGACCTCCTGAAACTGAAAAGCTTCTGTAAAGAGAAGGACATGGTCAACAAGACAAAATGGCAGCTTACAGAATCGGAAAGGATCTTCACCAACCCCACATCAGACAGAGGGCTGATCTCCAAAATACACAAAGAACTCAAGAAATTGGACATCAAAAGAGCAAATAATCCAATAAAAATAAAATGGAGTACAGACCTAAACAGAGAACTCTCAACAGAGGAATCTAAAGTGACGGTCCGATCCGTACGACTGGACTTTTGCTTAAGGGTCTACACAAGTGCTGCAGCAGGGAGACACATCTGAAGGCAGACTCGCCTTCACCCAAAGAGGCATGTTTGTCCTTACTGCACCTCCACGACACACACAGCATCGATACAGAAAATAAACAAAACCTAAACAGCTAGAAAGAAGCCTGTGTCTGGTGCTCTGCTTCCCATCAGGGTATAATCCACAGGAACCTCTCAGTTAGAAACAAAGCTCACTGCCAACGCCTGTGGGAAGAGATATGTGGGCAGAACTGTTTCCGAGAAGTGTCATCACCTGACAGACATCGGAACGAATGCCAGTTTTCCAGAATCCTTGGCTACTGAGCTCCACAGTCACTTCTCGTCGCATCGTGTTCTTCTGCCGTATTTTCTGGAGCGCTTCCTAGAAAAGAGCTCAGTGTAAGTAACCCGGCGGTCGTGAAGCGACACTAAGAGCCACACATCAAGCACTGGAAAACAGAGTCATACAATATTTTTTTACATTCAGGCACTAAGCCTTCCTTATGCAAAAAAGAATATTTTATCTGAGGTGAAGGCCAAGATGGGAGATGTTCTAGGCACACAACAATCCTTCCTATTAGTCACATGGCAAAAACTCTAAACTAAACCTCACTAACCCAGCATGTCTGAACACAATATGCTTTTACAAATGAGAAGCAATATATGGTTTGGGATCTGAAACCATCATGTAAAAAGTATATTTATATCAAGCCTTACATTAAGCATTTTCATTAAGAAAGACAATCAACCTGATAGTTGCCTAGTCTGCAAAACCCTTACACTCTTGATGCAGGGCAACATTTTAGAAGGGGCGGGGCATGTGAAGACGGCCAGCACAATGGCACACACCAGTAATGCTAGCACTCACAGCACAATGACCACAAATCTGAGCACAGCCCAGCTATAAAATGAGACGCCATTGGAAGAGAAAAAGGGAAGGTAAAGACAACAGTCTCAAACTTCACCCATGAAACACAATCAGAAATTGCCTTCCTTTTCACTATCCTTCATGTACAAAACAGTGTATTTGGATATATGCAGTTTAATAAAAGTCCCAGGAATTCATAAAGAAAACAGTAACTACCACCTCCACCATCAAGTTCCTACTCAGGGCCACATACCAGGAGACGGGTTTTCAATGACAGTTCAAAAGTCCACACAAGCAACTTTTGCTGTGGGTACACAGTAGGGCGTGCGGCCAGACCTTAGCTTTAGTGCTGTGGGTACACAGTAGGGCACGCAGCCAGCCCCTCAGTCTTAGTGCCTTCCTTTATGAAAGATTTTGACTCTCTCAAGTCACATTAAGTGACAAAGCCATAATTCACATCTTTTCCTAGCTTCTAAGGTCTTGTACTACCCACAGCAGAATAAAACTTCACTAGAAGTTTGTGTTAATGCTAAATGTACTTATTTTTAACATGCAAACTAAAACAGAATCGTGGACCTTAGACGATAATAGTATTTATTAGTAAAGAACATGGGATGTGAGATATCCAACTTAGCAAAGAATTATGGGAGGATGGTCTTTAATAACCATAATACCCAAAAAAATCTAAGATCCAACGTTATACATTATAAAATAAGAGATAAAGGATGGTTCACAAGTTTTAAGCTTTTTCTATCTACAGAAGGCATGGATAAAGGCTGGTGTGCAGCTCACTTTGCATAAATCCTTGGTGCAGTCACCAATACCCAAACAAGTGACGGATATGTGATTCAACAAACAGTGATTTACTAAGAAACTGGCCTTAACGGTAAAAATGTGCTCCAGTGGATGGCCCTACACCCATGGAAATACCAGCAGTGCCAACCAGACCCACTGGCTTAAAAAAAGGGTAAGCAGGGTTTCAAGGGAGACCTGGAGAGAAGAATCTGGGAGGAGCTAGAGGGGAGGGACAAAGGTAAGCTGGATCAAAATACTGCACACATGTATGAAATTGTCAAGTTAAAAAAAAAATGCCCCCTTGAATACTAGAGTGTTTTTAAGAAGCAACTGATAACACCAGAATAGGGAGAGGAGTAACTCCATCTGTTTAAAATCTCTTTCTCGTGTATCCGGAACTCCAGAGTAATGCATAATGAAACAAACCCGGCATGCACCGTCAATCGCCAGGGGTGGGTTCAATGCCTACCTCCCTCTGCGCCAGCTTCTGTTTGTCCGTTTGTTTGACTTTGGGACTATTTGCCAGGAGGTGGCGAAGTTTCACGTAACTTTTCCATAATTTTTGGTACCTAGGAAAAGGGCAGACTGTCATCTTAGACCAAAGAGAAGGCAAATCTATAGTGAAAATAAAACCAACTGCTCTAATAAGTCTGCTCATTCATACATACATTCCTTTAAATACTTTGGTGGCAAAAAATGCTCATCCTAAAGAAGCACATGGTTTGAGAGTTCAGGGACTGGATGACCAGGCGTCACCTGGAGCCTGTGGTTACGTGACTGACAGCTCATTTAGATAGAAAGAGGAGGAGCAGACTAAATGGAAACAACTCCACAGAAGACACACAAAACCACTCAGACAACGGAATCATGTTTCACTTCTCAGTGTGACCTCTTTATCAGTGAAATGTTAATTTAAATTTAAAATATATCTTTTATGAAAAAAGAATCCCTTTCTTACAATAGGGATGGTCAGTTCAAGAGCACTAGAATGGAGAACCCATCAGCGCTGATGCCCAAGCCACACGGGTCTATTGACTGTTCGGCTGGAGGCGGGAAAGGGTATGTACCAATTTGAATTCACCATAATAAAAATTAGCCTATCTGTTGCAGCCAAGACATGCTAAGCTAGGATCATAACAGACACCGTCACAGTGATCAATGAATGGAGAGACTACGTAGTCCTTCATCAGTGCAGTCCTGCCACCATGAGAGTTGACGAGAGCCTAATCACATTCTACTAACATTGTTCTGACAAGAAGGGGTTTGCCAAAGGCTTCCTGCCATGTCCAAACTGCTCCTTTCCTGGCCTCGCGTCTTTCTCAAGCGTTCTCAGAGAATGGAGGAAAGAAAGAAGTACTTACACAGTGCCTGCTTCACTGCTTCATACTTTTATCCAAAGAGGGAAGAAAAAGAACAAAACCCTTTAGCCTCTTCTAATATATGTCAGCCAGAACTGCAGTTACGAACTGAAAATCTCCCATGCCCTTCTCTCCCAGTATGAATCCATCTTTTTAAAATTAAGTCAGGAAATTGTTTATTTGTCTAAAAGGTAGGAAATCCAAACACACCTGAAAAATATAATGGTCCTATCTATCTCCATTCCCACATATCCTCATCTTCTCCCAGAAAAATATTAATGTGCCAGTTGGAAAAGCCCACATCTGCAAAGCAATATGAATTCTAAGAGTAGGAATATAGAGCTCCTACATCCCACACAACCCTTGACTCTGTATGGGATCTTATGAATACCCCCCACGATAGGAACCAATATAGTGCTACTTCCCATAAAGGCACTGAGCAAACTAAAAACAAAACAAAACAAACAAACGAAAACGAGGAAATGTCATAATGACAAATAAAGGAGGAGCTCCCTCGAGTTGAAATCCATGCAGGACTCCTGGTGACAAGACTGTCGGGGGTAATCAACTGAGTAATTTATTGCAGTCAAATATGTAAAGAAACTCATTCTTCACAAGCGACCAGAACCTAATTTGCAAATTTGGAAACATGGTTTGTTTCAAGTCTTAGTTTTTCAAAGGAAGACGTCCACTAAAGGCCCTCCTCTGCTAATTCAGTTGTTAGTAGAAGGTGAAATTGGCCAAGACAAACACTGAGAAGTTTCTTACTGTGGGTCTCCTGCATAACTCAACTGTGCAGGGCGTATCCCAAAGTGGACGATAATTGGAAAAGTAATGACATCGGGGTTGAATTGCTCACGATCCAGTTGATCAATGCGGACAGAGCTTGGTTTCTGGGGAGAAAAGAATATCAAGATCAAGTATTCCCATAAGAAGTCTTGAGGCCCTGACTTTAACCTAAGCAGGAAAGGGATTAATCGGATTGTTTTTCTAGGGAAGCTTTATCTCCAATCAGAAAATGGCATAGCAGCTGTACCATACAAACACTACACTGTTTAAACGTTGGAATGTCATCCCTGAAAGTCTTCACCATTTGGCATAATGAACAGTGATTCTATCTTTTTCTTTCCAGTCTACACAGAAACCTTTAAGAATGAAACTAGAAAGGCTGCCTGGGCAGATGTACCTTTCCTTTAACCTCTCCCAGGCACAGGGAAAGACGTGCAGGCTTAGCCTGCTGGAGACTCACAATCAGATGACTAGCACACCACTATTTAAGACAGATGCCTCCATCTGAGTGTTCCATTGGTTTTCAGTGGCATTTATACTCCTGAAGTCCACGCTTCAATCGAAAGTTACAGTGATACAGGAGACAGCTGACTCTCTAAGGTTTACTTATTTTATGTATATGAGTGCTTCATACATATGCAAGTACGTGTAGCATGTGCATGCCTGGTGCCCTGAACGTCAGAATGTCCTGGATCCCTGGGAAGTAGATGTAGGACAAGGATAGATTTGTAGAAATTCCTTCACATTGTTAAAATACAATGTCAAAACTTTTAAAAAATGTACATCCCTTAAAAATAAAAATCTCACTACTAAGCTTGATAAACAAACATCAAAAAATGAGATGATTCTGATCGTAGGTAACCTAAAGATAAAATGACATGAATGCCCATTAACAGTAGAAACGCGTGTGTACAAGGAATGCTAATGATAGTCTATGTGTCGTGCTACTGCACTGCACCACTACCATCTACAGAGGCAGTGTGCGCCTACACTTGCAGCTCCGCCAGTGGCTGAGGTAGGAAGATCACTTGCGCCTAGCCATTCGAGACCCACCCGAGCAACATCACATGATACCATTAAAAAACCCTCGAGA
>NC_022021.1:32535765-32556572 GCF_000317375.1 Microtus ochrogaster | reverse complement strand
TATCCCCAAAAGCCATTGTGATTCAGAGGCACATAACCCAGCACTGGGCAGTGGAGGAAGGAAGAATCAGGAGTTTAAGGCCAATCTGGGCTCATAAAACCTTGACTCAAAACACGAAAAAGTAGTTTTTAAAAATTAAAAATCATTTCTAAATTATGAGGATAGTGGGTGGGGGAGTGAAGTAAATTCGAGACTTTGGCCAGAGCCTACAAATCTATCATCCCATCTCTCGGTAAGAATTTAAAGCATGTTCACTAATGACCAAAGTGTTCTCAGGCAGAGGCAGAACTGTCAGGGAAGAACATTAATTACTTTAAGTCTGCAGCAAGAAAGTATTTAATGTGACCGTAATGGCTTGAAAAACTTAATAAATTTCCCAATGTCCTTGCCACTGGCCAATCTTTCAGAACGAGTCCTGCACAGGATGAAATGAGTGTCATGCCTACTGTGCCCTGTGAGTAACAGGCGCCCTTCTGAGGAGTACAGAACGGAGAGCGAACTACCTGTGCATAGGCGGAAAGAAACAAGTGACTTCCTATCATGTCCATAGACCGGAGCACCACATTTCCTTTCCGAATGTAGTCCTGATTATCTTCCCATATGAGCCTTTTATCCTGACGACTCTGGCTTCTTTCACTAGCTACAAAAATGAGCCTTTCACCATCTCAAGGATATACCTTAATCAGACCAATAGTAATACAGTTTCTTCATTCCTGTGAGTTTTTGACTGTAGCATCTATGGAACACTGATCTCAGCTAAAACTAAAGATTTCAGTGTGTGGGCTGCTAACTGAACATTCACTCCAGGCTGCCCGCCTCAGGGACGAGCTTCGCCAGCTGTGGCTTACAGTGGCTCACTGTGACCAGCTGCAGGGCCGGGGACAGGTTAAGTGTCCTACACCGATGAATCAAGACAAACCAGGAGAAACCAGAAGCACCTGGGACATTTCCAAACTGTGACTTTCTGGGCCCATTGTCTGGAACACAGGTAATTATCACCCACAGCAGTCTTAACTTCTTTCAAGAGGATCCCAACTGATCCGGTGAGTTTCAGGGAATGTGAACTATTCCATGAAGGAAGGCCAGGATGGCGTGTTCCGGAGACCGCTACAGAACACAACACATTATGTATCCTGCCATTTCCCACTCTCTGATTTAGTTATAAAATGGTCAGAAGAAATGAAAATATACACATCCAGTTAAAACAAAGATTCACTGTCATATATAGTACTGCTATTTTTTCTTTTTAAAGATACTTTATTAATTTTGTGGTGTCAGCAAGCATTTATTTTACTTCCCAAGTCCGAAATATGTTTTGGATATATACATTTTTACTGAACAATTTTACTTATAATTATATTATCTGAAATATTTGTTCAGGTGCTACTTACCACCTTGCTATAAGAAGTAGAGCCAGAGTTGACAATTTATCAATCAAGACAAACAAAAACAACAAAGCTTTATTTAAACAATTCACTGTCTCTTTAAATGAATTTTTGCTGTTTTGTTTACTAAGACAAGGTCGCAGCATACAGCCTTGGGCGTCCATAAACTTACCACGCAGCCCAGGCTAGTCTGAAACTCAGAATCCGCCTCCCCCAGTCTCCCAGTTGACATTACATACATCATCACACCTGGTAAATGGATGCATGGGTGTACACATACACACACACGCACACACGCACTCATACACACATACACATGCATATTCACACACTCTCACATATTCTCTTTCTCTCTCTCTCTCTCACACACACACACACACTTTACTGACTGAGCCGTCTCCTCAACTCCTACATGGATATATTTAATTCTCCATTTCTGCAAAAATTGATCCTGACAAAATGCCAATAAGTAACTGTTTTAGGAAACAAAGGAAAAATTATTCGATGCAATACAAAACAATGCTGCTTTATATAAGAGCTATTTATTTTCTAATTTTTATTTATATTCTTTAAAAAATTAACATTAGAAGCCTTCTGTGGTCATTCAAACCTTTTGTCCGGCACTTAGGAGGCTGGAGCTGGACTGAGCTCAGCATTTAGGAGGTTGAAAGAGGGCTGAGATGGGCACTTAGGAAGGTGAAGGACTGAACTCAAGAACTTAGGAGGCTGAAGCAGGAAAACTGAGCTCAGCACTCATGCGGCTGAAGCAGGAAAACTGAGCTCAGCACTCATGCGGCTGAAGCAGGAAAACTGAGCTCAGCACTCATGCGGCTGAAGCAGGAAAACTGAGCTCAGCACTCATGCGGCTGAAGCAGGAAAACTGAGCTCAGCACTCATGCGGCTGAAGCAGGACTGAACTCAAGTACGTAGGAGGCTGTAACAGCAAGACAGAGCTCAACAGTGTATTGTTCTAGGCCAGCCTATGCTACACAGTGAGGCATCGGTTAAAAAGCTAGTATCTTTATGAAGAATGATCAATAACAAAAAGATGAGTACAAAATAAATATCAAATAATAGGCATTGACAGGCAGTTTATTTAAAAAAACTGAATTGGCAAAAACCATTTAAAATATAAATTTTCATAATAAAATATAAAACTAGGCAAAATACTAATTTCCTCTACTACCAAACTGGCAAAGGCTTTTTGTTGTTGAGCTAGTATGAGCAATACAAAGGAATGAGTATTCTCATACAATCCACTGGCCTCCTGGGGGGAAATTTTAAATGTACATTGGAAGTCTTGAAGGTACACATCTCAGGCAGAACAGACATACTAGTCAGAGGAACTAACTAAATATGCCTGAATTCTAGTATTTTTTTATTTACTAAATATTTAAAGAAAAATTACCCAGAGGACGAGAAGCTACAGTACTGAAACACCATCCGTGTTCTTACTGCTTGTGTGGAGCACAGAACTTACCGTCCCAGGGTTGGTAACAATCATGCCTTTGCATTCTTCCGCATATTTCTGCCACTCAAGCTCCTCCCACTGGAGCATATTGGCGATTTCCTCCTCAGGCACCAACGCCTTGCTGCACCGGAGCAAGTAGAGAAGGATCTGGTGCATCGATAACACTTCTTTGCCGCCGTCTGGGGTGAGCATACAGGGGGTGGGAGAGGAGTAAAGTTGCTCAATTAACAGCACATCATCAACTCATTAAGGTAAAACAAGAAAACGGCGGCACAAGAGCACATATAAAAAAGTAATTTAAAATTTACACTGTTCAGGCAGGTGCCAAATAATACGAACGCCATTTGTCTCACTGATGAACAGTGCTCATAAAGCATCTCATTTACTAAAATGGGAACAACAACATCATAAATGATGAAGGCGTTATTTGTGAGGTATGAACACAAAAAAAGGTGTTTGCCTAAATAAATTTAAAGTAACCTAGCATAAGAAACCACAGCTTATAATAAACAGAAACATGTTATGTCTAAATATTTTATCATTCTTCCTAGGGGAACAGATGAGAGCTTTTCAGAAGTGATGCTACTGTCTTAGGGAAATTCTAAGCTTTATGAGGTATTTATAGATGTTTCCAATAAGATATCGTTGCGTTGTGATCTAACTTGGGGGTGCTAATGTACTGCACCTGCCATGATGAATGGAGCTGAAGAGCCTGTGCTAATATTGTAGTAGACCATTACGGAGTTAGTACAGAGATAAAATACCAACTGTCTGAGGTTTACAAGAACAGGGGGCTGGAAGCAACAAAAGACATAATTAAAGTAGCTAAGAAAAGGGTAAGCTGTACTTCATAAACCAAATACATGCAGTTCATGTGTGCCCCAAAATGGGGGCTGCAGGTTTCTGCTTCCTCTTTAGATTGAGATGGGTAACACATCGTGTGTGTGTGTGTGTGTGTGTGTGTGTGTGTGTGTGTGTGTGTGTGTGTGTGTGTGATCTACCTCCACCCAAAAAGACAAAAGTCCTCCTGGGGGCTCTGAAGATCATTCCTGAGAGGAAAATTTCTGCCCTCCCCTTAACATGACCTATGCTATAAGCTAGGATCAAGCCCAACACTAAGTGGCCAAAAGAAAGCAAGAAGACGCAACTTGGGTCAGGGGAATTACTGGCATCTAGGAATCTGGTGAGTAGAAAACACAAGAAGATAAATGATGTGGAAAGTCCTTCTGTATATGTGTTGCTTTTATTGGTTAATGAATAAAGAAGCTGCTTTTGGCCAATGGCTTTACAGAATATAGCCAGTTTGGAAAAGACATATTGAGAGAATAAGCAGAGTCAAAAAGAAGTAGCCACCATAGGAGACAGACAGGCATCTCCACTGGAGACTGCAGAAACTTTGCCAGTAGGCCATGACCTCATGATGATTAACGGATCAATGGAGATGGATTAGTTTAGGATATAAGAGCTAGCTAGAAATATACTTAAGCTATTGGCCAAATAGTATTGCAAATAATATAGTTTCTGTGTAATTACTTCGGGTCTGAGTGGCCGGCGACAAACAAACAGACGCCGACTACAGATAAAGATTGTACAAGCTGAAGTTGAAAGAAAGAATACAGATCAAATCTCTACCTCGGGTGCTGCTCTGGAACTGAACACATCGACATACAACACACATGTGACTATCCACTCCTCCTCACAACACTCACGTTAGCTTTACTGAACACCTGTCACCCGACAGGCACTGTGCGAGAGGTTCTGTGAACGTCACCAGTGATCCAAACAGATAAACCTTTCTACAGATGACTACCCAGTGAAAAGGTACAGATATTTAAAAGCAACTATGCAGTAAGTCAGGACAAGATGAGCTACGAAGGAGAATCTACCCGGGAAAGGAAACAGAGGATCGTCAAGGAGACAGGCATGATGGCACATGCCTGTAATCTCAGCACTCAGGACGCTAAGGCAAGAAGATTGTGAATTTAAGGCCAGCCTGTGCTACATAACAAATGGTAAATATACATATCTGTGTGTACATATTAGCATAGTATATTCAGAGAAGGCGTCTTTGAAGAGATAGACAAAATAAAAGGACTGAAGACATGCGCAGTGGCAGAGGTCTTGCTAGCATGGGTAAGGTTCTAGGTTTACCCCTCAGCACTAAAGAAATACAAAATGAAACTTGAAATAAGAGCCCATACACTGTGCAGCTACCTCAGCACGTTAATTTCTTTTCCTGTTGCCATGGTAAAATAACACGACAACAGGGGAGAAAGTATGTTTAGCCACAGCTCCGCAGCCTCCAGTTCATTTTGGGCTAGCCACAGCTGCAGGGATGAAAACAGGTCGTCAGCCCAGAGCCACGGTCAAGAGCTGAAGGAGGACGAATGGTACACACGTTGACACTCAGCTAACTTTCTCCTTTTCTTTTTCTTTTTTTAATTAATTAATTTATTTATTATGTATACAACATTCTGCCTCCATGTATGCCCGCATGCCAGAGGAGGGCGCCAGATCTCATTACAGATGGTTGGGAGCCACCATGTAGTTGCTGGGAATTGAACTCAGGACCTCTGGAAGAGCAGCCAGTGCTCTTAACCTCTGGGCCATCTCTCCAGCCCACTTTCTCCTTTTCTATACGGTCCAGGGCTCAGGAATGGCACCACTGACTCTTAGGTTAGGTTTTTTTCACACGAATTAACATAACCAAGACAATCATGCAAAGACATATCCACAGGACACACGTGATCCCTTGAGGAACACTTTGCCCAGACTGTGTAATTCCAACTGTGTAAGCTGACAATGGAAACCAGCTGCCACACTGGGTAGAGGGTCTCAGCAGAACCAGCCAAAGTCCAAAGCCGAGCGTGATGGGCATGTTCCAGGAACTGGAGGCTGGTGTGGAGGACACATAGTTAAACAGGAGGGCGGCAGAGGGGCAGCAGGATGGCAATGATTAAAGAGCTGTACGGCACTCGCTATGTGCCCACTCCAAACAAGACCCACAAATCTTAGGCACTCAAGAAGTACATAAATCACAGTCCTAAAAGAGATAACATTCTGAAAGCAAATCATCTTCACCAAAGACCATGAGCCTCTTAAAGATGTATCTAAATACAAACACACTCACTACCCAAAGACATGCTCCGTCTGACTCAAGATCACTGTTCACAGCGGTGATAGTTTTGTGCCTTATTATAAGACAGCTATCTTAAAGCCAATATGCACGTTTGATTAGTTAACTCTCACGGTGTTACAGACAGAAAGTTGTGTCTCTCAAAATTAGCATGTTGACATCTGTCCTGGTTTCATGTCTGCTGATGTGCTAAAATACACCGTTAAAACAACAACCTAAGGGGACCGGCAACATTGCTCAGTGGGGAAAGGTGCCTGCCACTAAGCCTGCTGACCAGATTTTGACTCTTGAGACCCACGTGGGGTTAGGAAGGAAGCAGATCCCATAAGAAGACCTCTGACCTCCACATGCATATCATGACACGCCTGTACATGTGCTTTGTCCTCATGTGTGCCTGTACATACATGCACACACATACACACAAATAAGTAAATAATTTAAAAAGAAAAAAAAGCAACTTTTTATTAAGTGGAAAAAGGGTTTATAAAATAAATAATAGCTTACAATTCTGGGGTACGGTGCTTTGTTTTGGAGACATCAAAGCTGTAGGAACTTGAAACAGCTAGTCATGTCACATCAACAGTTAAGAGCATGCAGAAATAGTGGCTGGAGAGATGGCTCAGTGGTTAAGACCACTGGCTGCTCTTTTAGAGGACCGGAGTTCAATTCCCAGCAACCACATGGCAGCTCACAACCATCTATGATAGGACCTGATACCCTCTTCTGGAATTCAGATATGCATGCATATTATAGCACTCATATACATAAAATAAATACATCTTAAAAAGTTATTTAAAAAAGAATAGTCTCGCCAGGTGGTTGTGGCACACGCCTTTAATCCCAGCACTCAGGAGGCAGAGGCTTGCAGATCTCTGTGAGTTCAAGGCTAGCCTGGTCAACAAGAGCTAGTTCCAGGACAGCTACAGAGAAACCCTGTCTCGAAAAACCAAAAGAAAAAAAAAAAGAATAGTTTCCTCTCAATAAATAAATATATGCAATTTTAAAAAAGAGAAAGGCAGAAATGAATGCAAGCATGCCTGTATGTGCTCAACTCACAGTTCAGGGCCCAAACCTAACAAATGGCAGAGCCCATTTTTAGGCTGGGACTTAGCACGTCAACTTAACATAATCAAATAACCCTCCGCAGATGTGTCCATAGGCAACCTAAACAATCCCTCATGAAAACTTCTTTCCAGGTGACTTCTAGACTTTGTCAACGATTAAAACAAAGCCTTAATTCCCAATGGGAAGGTGTTAAGAGATGGTCCAGAATGACATGACCCAGTTAGACAGGTGAATAAGGCCTCAGACTTGCGGACTGTGTTTGGAGTAGACACAATCACAATCCCACACTCCTACAGAAGATAGCTGCCCTCCCTACCACGTCTCTCATCCTCTGCCTCGAGCACTCCAGGACGCCATCTCAACTTTCAAGGGGTGATGAGAAAGCTGTCTGGTGCTACATTGCTAAAACCCAGTTCTTTAGAGGCAGAGGCAGGGGGATCACTGCCAAGTTTGAAGCCAGCTTGGGCTACTCTGCTAACTTCTACTCTGAGCTACAGAGCTAGACTCTGTCGGGGGGGTGTGGGGGTGCACGAGTGCATCTGTCTTCCTTTTTATTTTTCAGTGCACGAGGAAATGTTAGTCTCCCATCTTCCAAGGAGTCTCGGGGAGCAGCAGGCAAGGGACACTGTAAAGCAAATGTGACTCTACTCTGCATATGCCTACATACAGAACAGCAGGCAGGAGACCCGGATAACTTATGCAGTAACTGCCACACTGATGAGATTCACCAAGACTAAGGAAAGAACGCGCTAGTATTTGATTTACAAATGCAAGTGCGCTGAGTTAATCTAGGAAACTGTAGGTTACAGGGATAAGGAGTAAAATGTTGTCTGCCTTAGGATCTGGAAAAGTCTCCATATTTCTATGGGGAAAGGAGCATATTTGCAAAGCAGCATAAACAGCTACAGCTAAAAGCAGCAACAGAAGCTCTCGGCATGCAGCTATGCCTGCTGGCTCTATGGCACTTCGCATACAGTGAAATGGATGAGAAGTATCTAATTTAAAGTGGAGAAGTTAAAAGAGCTACTGGCAGAAGAAAATATTTGTCTACAAACCAACTGTCTCTTACAGTCTCAAGTTCTACTTAGTAAGTGGCGTGGGTACAGCCCAATTTAGGACAGGAATATCTGCAAGATTAAAAAAAAAAAAAAGCAAGGCCAATAAATACTTATAAAGACGCCAAGTACCCAGTCTCCAGTTTGGCTTGGAAGCAAACCTGCTGATGAGACAGTAGTGAGTTTCAGAGCAGCATAGAAACTGGACATAATTAAACACATCAGGTGCAAAGCTGCTACGGCTGGGAGAGAAAGTAACTCCACACTAAAAATCTGCGGAATAATTCACATGGCAGCTACTAAAAGATAGGTATTTAAAGCTGTGGAAAAAAAGGGCAGAAACTCAGGACAGACATGCTGAGGGGAAGGTTTATCCAGGAAGGGGACTGGGGCTCTGCTCCGTGTTTGGTACCAGGATGCCATCTCCACAGATATATGAGAAGAGGTAGACAGACAAAACCTAAGTCCTGCGGCAGCCCATGGAGCACAAGCTGTAGCCCTCACAGTCCGCCTAGCAAAGAGACACCATAATAAATATCTGTGGGATGACTTCCGGAGCGGATTAATCATATGGCCACTTGCTCTCCACTGCCACCGAGTTACCGATGCTAATGAATTGGCGCTTTAGGTTTGTCTGTTTTGCTACATGTTTATGTTGGGGATTTATGGAATTATGTCACTGAAGGCAACAAAGTAATTTTTATCTCGTTGGCTAGGATAAATAGGACATGATACAAATGAGAAATTAGAGCGGGTAAGCTAAGGTTAGCAGGAATTCTGCCAGCACTGAGGCTGGAACCGTGACAAGGGCTCATTATTTGGGAAGAACTAGAGTTTGTGTTTCAGGGGATGAATCTGGACAGTCATTAATGAACTGACAGGCTCTATAAACTGTTTCTTAGAGACCCAACTCCTCCATTTATACTGCTCGGTTATTTGAGGATGGGAACAATTTGTTAGGGAATCTGTGTTAAATACATGGCTGCTTAAACATGCACTTATCAGTGATATAACAAACAATTCAAAAAAATATAAAAATGTCTTCCCCTTTCTTTATACTCAAATTAACCATATTACTACCTCTTTCAGATTTTCCTACCAAGATGATATGGAATTATTTTATTTTCTCAAGTAGGTATTCATAACAAACATTTTTAAATTTCAAATGTAAAGTTATATTAGGAGCTAGAGATGGCTTATTTAAGAGTTTTTACTCCTAGACTTAGATCCCAGCACCCACATACACATAACTCTAGGTCAAGATGATCCAATGTACTCATCTGGCCCCCAAGACCATCAGGAACACATACTAGTGCACATACATACAGTGAAAACACACAGAAACATAAAATTTTTAAATGTTTAAAATAAAATAATAAAACTTAAAGATGCTTTATCAATTGAAGTTCCCCAATACACTTACTTCATCCTCCTGGTCTCTTGCCAGCCATATCTGACAACTGCTGCTCCAGATGGGGCCATTTCCAAAAGTCAATTTGCTACCTAAGATCTGTAAAACTGACTCAGGATTTCCCATCTCACTCAAGAAGGCACAGGTGATGCACAGACTCTTACTTCCTGTTCCTGTCAGCTATGGTCAGAATAAAATCTTAAAGTGCATCTAGCTCCTCCCAGTTACTTTACAACCAGAGGGAAGAGCGGGAAACGCGAGGAACAAACGGACAAGGGTCCCTAAAATCTAAGTACAGCAGCTGCTCCACGTCTTGGTTTCTGGCACACTGGCGCGCACTGAGCAGCGCTGAACTCACACTATCACACAGGGGCTGGTACATGTGTGTAAGCAGTGAGCTCACACTGTCACGCAGGGGCTGGTACATGTGTCTATGCACTGAGCTCACATTGTCACATGGGGGCTGGTACATGTGTGTACGCACTGAGCTCACACTATCACACGGGGGCTGGTACATGTGTGTACGCACTGAGCTCAGACTGTCATGTGGGGGCTGGTACATGTGTGTACGGCAGCCGAGATAGAGGGCTTCAAATTAGAGAAATGTAGTAATATGAGCGACGGGGCTGCGTCCCCGGCACCCGGCCGCCCACATGGCTAGCTTATGCCCCGAAATAATTACACGGACACTGTATTCATTTAATCACTGCTTGGCCATTTCTATCTAGCCTCTTCTAGGCTAACTCTCGCACCTGGACTAGCCCATCTCTAATAATCTGCTGTAGCCCACAAGGTGGCTTACCAGGAAGATTCTAGCCTACGTCCATCCTGGGTCAGAGCTTCATCGCGTGTGCCTCAGAGAGCAGAGCTCTCGCCTCTGCCAGCAAGAGTGAAGCATTGTGTCTCTCTGAGGCATCTGCCCCAGAGAGGAGAGCTGTCGAGTCTGACCTCACTTCCTCTTCCTCCCAGTATTCTGTTCTCTTTACTCCTCCCACCTGTTTTAACCTATTAGGGCAAGCAGCTTCTTTATTTAATTAACCAATGACCTTCCTCCATCAGAGAAATGGAGGAAAATTATGATGACTGATAACACTTCAACATTCAATTTAGTTTTATAACATATTGATATTAATAAACAGCAAATCAGGCATCTTTAATCCATTTAATCCTTTAATCCCAAAACTAGGGAAGCAAAGGCGAGTGGGGTGTTGAGTTTGAAGCCAGACTGGTCTACAAGAGTCCCAAGCTAGCTAGAGCAACACAATGAGACCCCATCTCAACTTTTCTCGTAAAGTAGTAAATAAAAAAATGTTTTACAAAAATATAAATAGAACGAAAAGACCATGAAACACTAGTGTCTCAGAAATTCAAGAAACATGCACATACACTAACATTATTTTTTGTATATTAGATCGACAAAACTGCAGAGGATAGACAGTAATATTCAGCCAGCAAATAACTTTTGCAAAAGAATACTTTCACCAAAATTCTTGGTCAGAGGTATGAACTCGTATATACTTCCTCAATAGGCAATCTGGTCACTTTTTATTACTTAAAGTATGTGTGCTCTATTAACAAAGCAATCTTATTTCTAAAATTCTATCTTTCAAAACACAAAATGCAAGTGGACAAATGCACAGTATTGCTGAAGTAGTCTATGGAACAAGTAAAACAAACACTATCACCTGAACAAGTGTCGGAAAAGTCATATCCATTTGGAATACAGAACTCTCCCCTTTGTCAGTATTAAAAACGACACAAAGCATTTACATAGACCAATGTCTGAGGTATTCTGGAGTGAAAAGGGCAAGTTATGTAGCGTGCTCAACACAGTCTCCTTTGACGAGCAAGGCATAATACGCCTCACGCAGATTAAAACGTGAAGAGTGTGCTCAGTCTGCAATTCCTACCCTCTTGTACTGTTTGTGCGCACTCACCAGGGCCCTGTCCAGGGCGGACGGCAAGAACGCTCCAACTCTGGGAGAAAATGTCCTTAACAAATGGTATGCAGTAATTGACAGTGAAAATAGAGAGTTCTAGCCTATTGTTTTATACCAATTACAAAAGAAATCAAGATAGTTTAAAATGAAGAAGGCATGGAAGAAAACCATAACATTAGAATAGGAAAAAGTTTACAATACAAACAGCTATAGCAGGGATAAAAATCACAAACCTTAGCTGGAACACGGCTTTACGATCAGTTATTCCTGCTCATCACAGAGCACCATGCAGATTATAGAAACGCGAATGTGTCAGCAGACAACAACCCACACAGACAGGCAGGGTGGCCGGTGCCTGTAATCCCAGCACTCCAGAAACTGAGGCAGAAGAACTAACAAAAGTTCAAGGCCAGCCTGGGCTGCACAGTGAGTTTCCTGCCAGCCTGTGTGATAGTGTGAGGAAGCTTTTTCAAAGAGAAAAAAAGGCCTGGCAAGATGCTCAGTGGCCAGAGGCACTGGCACAAAGGCTTGAAGACCTAAGTCTGACCCCAGATTCCACAAGGTATTTCAGGCCAGAACAGAGGTTTCTACCAAGGTTCTGACCAAGGTTCCGGACAATGAACAGGCAGGTTTCTCAGATACAGGTAGTCTTGATTTGGGTACACACACTTACTTCATTAAAATAGTCACACTTACTCCATTAAAATTTACGGAGTCCTATGCTTAGAATATACATATTGTTAATATTTTGCTACAGTTTGATTAGTTTTACTTTAGAAAAATGAGATAAAGTCTAAAGCCTTATCTCCCTGACCCAATCTGATGTGGTTTTGGAAGCTAAGCATGGTTAGAACATTGGTGGAAAAAAAGAAAAGCCAGAACCAGGCTAGGTAACATATGTCCATAATCCTAACACTTAAGAGACTGAGGCATACATAACTAAAAAATGAGCTTGAGGCTAGCTTGGGCTATATAGTGAGTTATGAGGCAACCTGGGCTACATAGTAAGAATGTCTTAAAAAATTAAAAAAAGAAAAAAAGATGAAAATAGGGTAGAGGCAATAACAAATGTTTGAAAAGCACCTTGATGAATACCGCATCAATATTTAAGAAAGTCCTCTCGGGCTAGAGACATGGCTAAGTATTGAAGAGCACTTGCTGTTTTCGCAGAGGGCCTGGGTTCATGTCCCAGCAACCACATAATGACTCCCAACTATCTATAACTCCATTTCCAAGAAATTTGATGTCCTCTCCTGTCCTTTGTGGGCACCATGTGCACACATGGTACATATACATACATGCAGGCACTCACATATACATATGAAGTTAAAAGAAATAATATACTACTATGACCCACTAAATAAGATCAGCAAACAAGCATTTATAGAGTCCCAATGGGGGCTAAGAATCACATTATCACTGACAGTGCAAAAAGCAGAGGAATTAGACCTAGCTGCACACACCTGTCAGGCCAGCATTGGGAGAGGCAGGCATCACGATGTCAAGTTTCAGACTCAATGGAAGAGAGAGACAGGCAGGAAGGTAGGGGCAGGGCTTATTCTTGGCCTCAAAGGAGCGACTGGCTGAATGTGTTACAAAGACAGGATATAATGTAGGAAAAGAGAAGAAGGGGCAAGGACCTGCCCTGGCTCAGCATTAAAGAATAACATCTTTTTCACGGCAAAAAGAGATATGAAATCTGGCACTATAGAACAGAACCCTTAAAAAAGACCCATCTGCTCCATGAATTATTTAAAAATAGGATGTAAGCCTATCATAACTATATAAGAAAACACCTCATGCCTAGAAACATATGGAAATACATATATCAACTGTGGCTTTTAGTTCCCTTCTTAAAATGATCTTTAATGAAGCCATATAGTGAAAGCGAGTCAACCATGTGCCGCCCAGCACAAGAAACTGATACGGTAGGTAGTGTTCTGTAGCCCTCAGGTTGTTAAAATCTGTGTATTTTCAGGGGCAAGTCTAATACAAGAGCAAATCCTGTTTTAAAATAAAGCAATAGACCTTTTTATTTATGACAGCTTAAATGTTATCCGATAGTTATGAGAAGCATTTTATACACTCGGCATCCCATAGAGTAAGATTTTTCTATATGACGGTTTTAAAACTGCCTCCTTTCTTACAGATTTGTTTGGTGATAAAATGCCACAGCAGAGAGGTACAGAAAGGACAAGCTTTTCCCACAATGTCTCACTATTTTCTAAGACGCTTGTTGTTGAAGTTCCATTATGAAGTCAAAGATCCACTCACTAGAAATGAAACTAGAAGCAACAAGGAAAAGCAGCATCGAATGCATTCCTAAACAAAATCAACAATAACAATAATATTAAAAGCACAAGTGATTCTCTCCTCACATAAAAATAAGTCAGTGTGACGGCCTTGAAAAAGAGTATTCCTTCCTCAAATTCTCCAGGGAGCCAGGGGACTCTGGAGGAACTAAAGAGGCAGAATAAAGAAAACAAAACAAGGCCAGGCAGTGGTAGCGCACGCCTTTAATACCAGCACTCGGGAGGCAGAGGCAGGTGGATCTCTGTGAGTTCGAGGCCAGCCTGGCCTAGAAGAGCTAGTTCCAGGACAGGAACCAAAAAAAAGCCAAGGAGAAACCCTGTCTCGAAAATCAAAAAAATAAAACAAAACAAGGGACAGCACCAGGAGCCCCACTCCAGGAAGGGTGTGGAACTGCACTGCTCTGCAGGAGGCTGGCCTTGACAGCACGGGAGGGCGTCTGTCACAGGCCAAACTCCTGTTGAAATAGACTAAGAGCACTTGAGGAAGGCGGCATCTGTCAGGTCCAATGCACGAGGAAGGCCAGGCAAGCCACCTCAGAACAAGAGGCAGGAGCAAACAAAGCCTGACTGCAGGGCTGGATTCCCGAGGTGACACGGAGAACCATATGGAAAAGTTACATCAAGACAAACGCCCCAGCTCAGGTGCAGACGAATGGAAAGCTGGAGCTGTGTTTCCTTCCTCCGAGGCCTGAGTGGCTCACACTAAAAAAGGGAGGTGGGCTGGAACGAGGACGCGACCAGTGGGAACGGCATAAGGGACCAGAGTGACAGAAAGACACAAGTGAGAGAACGCAGTAAAAACAGCAATGTGGCTGTGCCCACGAGAAGGGGTGGAGTCGGCTGAAACAAGGGGATGAGGGAACGGAAAAGGCATCACAGGTGAAACAGTGGAGCTCTACCCCAGGAACAAACGCATTCCAGGTGTTGGCAGGGTTCAAGGTTTTACTCAAGGACACAGCGGCTGAGTTTAGCAGCCACTGGAGTAGAAAAGGGGAAAACACGCAGTTCAGGGGAGAACGGCGAGACACGTTCGTTCACTCAGCCGGCAGCAAAGCCCTGCGAGACTGCCCAGCACCGAACGGCGCGGGTAACTGACAAGACCACCTGGATGGCAGAGGACACCAAGAAAAAGACTGCAGATAGGCTTCCAAAAGATTTCATTAATAACAATCATTAATGATACTGAATGATAAAGGCCATATCTTACAAGTATATTCTCAAAAAAAAGACAATTAAATATTACTTTACAAACTAAATATTCATTAACTTATTTTTATAATTGAATGGGAGAACAAATTATCATATAAATTTAAACTAACCTAACAAATAGAAAATAATCACCTATATCCTACCACCTTAATAACTATTATTGCAATCATTTTAACATAGCTATAACTAAATTATAAATTAAATTTTTCACTAGTAGTTTTCCAATTGACCACATGCAGAATTAAGCAATATGTATTTTTTCTATTATCTTAACACTTTTCATGGCATTTTACTAAGCACATTTTCAAAGTATATAAATCAATTCACCTATTGCTCACCAAACCTAAGAGCACAATAAATTATGAAAGGTATAAATCAGCATGTAAAGTTTTACATTTCCAAGTTCAACCTGAGAAGTGGATAATTAATGGCACCCAACACGGAAAAGCTGCCCCTAAAGACTGAAAGGAGAGGGGCAGGCTTATTTTCAGACACACCGTCACTCCAGGTCACAGACAAGTCAAAAGATTTACCTGGAAGAAACCTTACAAAACGTGGCATGAAATGAAATCTTGGACAGCAGGGAGGACTATCTTCAAACAAAGGACCTGAGGCAAACAAGGAAAAAGAAAAGAAGAAAGAAATCAAACAACCTCAGAGAGCCAACACTGCAACTTAATTCCCAAGATTTATGGGAACCACAAAAAACACCACAGAAGCAGGGACATAAAAATTGCCATTCCCCCCACCCGGCCTCAATAACTCAATCCCTCATCAGCAACTGTCGCAGCTTCCAGTGAAGACTGCAAAGAGGGGCCTGCAGCAGCTCAAGGGGAGACGGAAAGGCAAGGAGCCAAAGCAAAAAATTTACTTTTTAAATTAAAAAATATCAGCATCTTTGTTATAATCGAACTACAGCATTACATAATATGTGCTTATGTATTAATTCCTTCAGTTTTTAATCAATACACTAAAGCATGCTGTTAGTTTAGGAAACCATTTATCAATACACTTGGTTTTAAAAGATACTCATTCATTTCATTTTAAAACTACCTTCAAAGACTTCCTTCAATACATGACTTTAAAAATAAGCAAATTTAAAAAGCTATTGGAAAATTAAGTCTTTAATCCGCACATGCATGTATATTTTAATGACTAATTGGTTCTCTAATTTAATAAACTGTTACCTTACAAGTTTATTACAGTAATGGTCATTATATTTAAAATATTAACCACTGAGATTTTTTTCCTAATGCACATAAACAAGGCCGTTATATTAGTAATAACTGGTACAATCTTATTGCTGATAGGCACTGACAAACTACATGGAGCAGAACCCGTAAGCACATACTCCTGCCGAATGATAGCAAGAACTCCTACAGATGCCACGCCTTTACCTAGGGATTTACAAAATAAAAACGTCAACCATGCCCCCATTTTGTGTGAGCTTTCATATACACTGTGACATACGTCTTAGAAGACTTACTCTTTTTTTAAAGCCCTATAATTTACCTTTAAGATTCCAGTCATACAGTTCCAAAATATCTCTGAATAGGAAAAGTGAAAACAGTTCAAGTCCTTTTACACAAAAATTCTGAAAAAAAAAAGTCAAAATCAAATTACTATAGATCTGCAAATAGATATGAACTGAAGTTTTAATTTGTCCTAGCCAAGGATCTCAGAGTGTTTGTTGAACTTGTACTAAAAGCATTCCCTGCACAGCTTGGCCACTGTCCTAAAACGACTTGCTGATTTCAAATTGAAATGAAGTAGACAATACCACCATT
This sequence comes from Microtus ochrogaster, assembly GCF_000317375.1. NCBI lineage: Eukaryota > Metazoa > Chordata > Mammalia > Rodentia > Cricetidae > Microtus > Microtus ochrogaster. The sequence continues at coordinate 32,539,801 of NC_022021.1, read as the reverse complement.
AGGATTTCTACGAAAATGTCAACTCAGCTCTTTTTGGTGTACAAATAGAATATCTCACAGTCTTCCTTCTACCATGTTCTTCTAATCTAATTGTAAAATGTTTAAGAATCTCCTGGGAGCTTCTTGTGAATGCAGATTCTACACATACACCTGCAGGCTGACGAGCCTGCCCAACCCCACTGCCATCCCACCATACTCCCACAGTGCAGGATTACTGTTGCCAAGTTACCAAAGAGCAGAAATCTTTTGTACCAAACAATTTTAAACTATTAACAGAGACAAATAAAAGGGTTGAGAAAAACAGCAGAACTCTGCCGAAACTGCTCCTGCAGACAAGCTAACAGACGACATATCTGCAAGCGAGTCTGGACTCGTGAGGCTTCCTCCTACTCGTCTTGCTTGGGGTTCGTAAATCATCCAGCATGAGATCACATCAGGAATCATAAAGTTTTACAACGATAAGTGAAGGCTTATGACCTTAGACCCGAACAAAGCAAAGCAAAAGGTAAAAACTCCCTACACACGGAAAGAAGGGGCAGCCCTTGCTCTTTAAGGCCATTTCAATGCAGGTAGAATGAAGCCAACCGGCCCAGAATGAAAGAGGTGGTAATTTAGCATGCACATCAGGCCCATCAATCGCTCCTCATTGCTCCCTGCCATCCATGACAGCGCTTCCCAGTTAAACAAATTCCAAGAGCCAAGGGCTCCAGAAATCGACCCCAACTCCGACACATCAAGCACACACGCTTGTTTGCTGTCGAGCTGTTATTTCTTAGTGTGATTTGTTGACAACACTAAATTCAAGATCAGGCAATGAATCATTCTGAGACACACATTAATCTTAGTTTGGAATTTTAAATCTCTTGCATATATTTAGATAAATCTGCTGTTTAGCATCTGCAATGAAAAACAATTAGGAAAAAAATGTAAATATATGAGAAGAAAAATGAGGCAAACACTGATCTTATCACTGAAGATAATGAGCAAGATTATTCCAACAGCCCTCGGATTCTGTTCCGCTGTTCCAGCCCTCTCTGTGAGACTGGCCAGGACCCAAACTCTGTCCCTTAAGCAAAACCGAGAACAGATGTACGGTGACTATCAGCAGATGCAGCACGAGCAGACATGGGTTCAGAAATAGGTCAACGAGTTTACATTTTTGAACCATGGTACCAGAGGTACATTACAGCAACCCTTTTGACAGTGAGCATGGTAGTTAGGGGTCTCGAGTGGCAAAACACTGGAGTTGACCAACTTCAATTGTGTTGCTGGGTGGGTGGGTGTGTGTGTGTGTGTGTGTGTGTGTGTGTTTGTTTAGGAAAAAAGATTAAGAAAGCAGAGTAAAACACATTCTGCTGCTAAGCAATCCTTTCTCTTACCTCAGGCATCATCTCTTCAATAAAGTGAATCGTGTAGTCTATGTTGAATCTAATCACTTTACACAGTGGAATCTGCAAAGAAGAAGAGCTGTTGAGCTGCAGGCTCAGAATGCAGAGTTTGCTATTTGACTCAGAGGACCAAATGCAGTTTTACCTTCACGTAACCTGGTAACAACCTTGGGCACAACGTTTAACTGCTTTTTTTTTTGGAGACAGGACCTCACTCTGTAGCCCTGGGTGGTCTGGAACTTCTGTGTAGACGAGACGAGGCTGGCCTCAAACTCAGAGAAATTTGCAGGCCTCTGCCTCACGAGCCGCTGGTATTAAAGGCAATGTGTTACCATACCTGGTCCCAAAATACTACACCCTAATGATGAGAATTAGGAGCTCTCTGACCAAGCTTCTGAGAGTGATGGGAGTAATACTGGTGCTTCACTCAATGTGATTAGCAGAGCAACCCAAACACAAGAACACTCAACCCAAACATGTCACCTTCAGAAAGAAATAATAAAACCAGTCATGTGCTAATTTTACTATTAATTCTTCACCCAGGTCAAGAATGGCAGCACAATAATACAACAGTAATAAACACTTAGCTCATGGATCAGCGCACAGTGCAGGCTGCCTGCCTGGTTCTGGGGCAAGAGCAGCTGTAGTTGAAAGTACACAAGAATTAATTATAAATTTTAAAAAAGCTGGTATTTGCTGGGCCAGGTACTGGTCTAATATTTCACCGTATTTCCTTATAGAACTGTCACAGGTGCCCTAAAATATAAGTTTCACCATTATGCATTATGGGAGAGAGGAAAAAAACGAAGAGAACCACCAGGCAGGTACCTTGGCTGAAGGAGCAGGTAGCTGGTAAAGTAAGAATTCTTATTCCAGACCCATCTCCTCACTGCCCATTCTAGTACCCAGAGAGCCTGTGAGAAACTGAAGGCCCAGCCGAACTAATCCACATCTGTCTTATCTTCCCAGGGCATCATCACACACCAGCCTAGCATCTAGCACAAGAGTTTTCCATAAATAGATTTCTGAATGAATAAAAGAGTGAGGAAGGGAGGGAAGGAGGTTACTGAACTGGCTAGCTGGGCACAGTAATTGAAACCAGAGGCCCTGGAGATGTGTTACACGGTCTTTCTGGCTTAGCAATCTGTCCATGAAACAATGTAATCACTTTTACAAACCACAGCTGTCAGAAAGAAACAGATTTTAATTCTCCCAGAAAAGGGGGATGTAAAAAAATAGAAAAGCAGTCTTACAATGCCATCTACTGGAAATGAAGTTAAATTTAGGTCTTAGGTATTCTTTTTTACTTTTTTTTTTTTCTTAAATATAGTGGCTGGTAACTTTAACTTTACTATGGGATTCGTTTTCAACTTCTGGACATATTATGTCCTCAGTCCTCAGCTAACCAAAGCAATGTTTTTAGTACACTATTATTTTTACAACCTACTTTAACCCCACTGACACTTAAAATACTCAGGAGCTACAAAATGGCATATGATTTAGCCTGGTTTTAAAATACCCATTCCTTACTATCATCTATATAAGGTTCATACTTTAGAATAAGCCAAATGCCCTGTATTAAAATGCAAGGATCTAGAGTCCAGTAAGATGGCATAATTCCTGTCAGGCAGTGGTGGCACATGCCTTTACTTCCAGCATTCGGGAAGCAGAGGCAAATAGATCTTTGTGAGTTCAAGGCCAGCCTGGTCTAAAAGAGCTAGTTCCAGGACAGCTAGGGCTATTACACAGAGAAACCCTGTCTCAAAAAACAAAACACAAAACAAACGAAAAAGATGGTGTAACTCCTATAACCCTGAAGATCCTGAGGCAGAGGTGGGAGGATCATAAATCCCAACCCAGGCTGGAAAGCAAAGTGAGACTCCCATCTCAAAAACAAAAAAGAAAAAGAAAGTCAAGGATCTGGAAAAGGAACGTAAATAAACACAAAGAGAATATGACACGTGGTAACTGCAACTAAAAAGGAGCATATGAAAAAGCATGGACGGTACAGCCAACAGTTGGGTTGCTTTGCTAGACCAGCAGGAAGCCAGGCACACCTCACCTCTATAATGCCAGCACTGGGAGGTACAGGCAGGATAGCTGAGGACAACCTAGTCTAGACAATTGGTTCTAGGTCAGCCAAAGAAATACAGAAAGAATCTGCTCAAAAATATTGAGGGAGAAAAAGGCAAAACAAGGGTACACAGAAACATCCAGGTGAGGAGGGCAGGTACTGGAACACAGAGAAAAGGGACCTGTGAAGTCACCTAGTTCTTCAGAAAGCACAGTGCATACAGAGAGAAGCCAGAAAAGAACACAGCCAGAGGGCCAGGCTACAGTCTAGTATACCCACCCAGGTACCAACTAAGGAAAGGCTAGAAGTAGAGACAAGTTTTAAACACAGTTAGGGGATGTTCTGACCATTCTGTCATGAGACCAACTTCTGGATCCCTGGGCTTGTATCACCAGGGAGACCACAATGGCACCGAAGCAAATGCAGAAACCCATAACACTGCCCCCCACCCCCCCCCGGGTAACTCAAACCCAACGTGAAGAGACGATGAAGAGTTAGGGCTCACAAAGGTTGCGTGTCTGTCCTGGCTGGTTTTATGTCAACTACAAGTTAGAGTCATTTGGGAAGAAGGTCT
>NC_022021.1:32510397-32535560 GCF_000317375.1 Microtus ochrogaster | reverse complement strand
GGTAACTGTGGGTGGTGTTGCCCCTGGGCTGGCGGTCCTCTAAAAGGCAGGCTCCACAAGCCACAAGGAGGAACTCAATAACCAGGGATCATCCGTGGCCTCTGCATCAGTTCCTGCCCTAGTTTCTGCTCTTCCTGACTTCTCTGGATGATGGGCTACAAGCGGCAAAGTCAAACCAACCCTATCCTTCTCAACTTGGTTTTGGTCATGGTGTTTTCCACAGCAACAGAAACCCTAATTGAGGCAATACCCAAGGGGACATACCAGGGCATGTGCCAACAATCAAATCAGAGGGTAGGGCAAAGCTACTCATGTCAGCTGTTAAATCTCACGAGAGGGGAGCAGAAAGAAAACGTGAGTGGTGGCGTTGAATCATCCGGCAAGAGTGAATCCACAGAGGAAGGAAATAATGAGAGCTCTGGGCGTATACAGAGGGCGACAGAGGAAGAGGAGGAGAGAGATCTTCCCTCCTCCTAGCTGTGTGGAAGGACAGCAGAATGATGCAAACAGAACTGTCTCCACCTCCTTGCAGCAGAACTCACTTATGGGCACTCCTCAGGACACGCTTTGGGCTTCCATCCACACCACTGGAAGCTTCTGAGAGGGACACAGCTGGGAAAGGCGCCCCTCACACTGGCTCACAGCCTTAGACTGGAAGAGAACTTGTCCTCTCTCACCAAAAACCAGCACTTCAGAGGTCACCAGAGCAGCTGCCATCAACCCACAAACTGATACAAATGCCCAGCACTCCCTAAATCCTTAGTATGCAGTGTTGCCATGCTGGTACTAATCCCTAACCCATAATAGCACAACTAATTCATTAATACCCGCAAATCTGTACATTCAATACTTTTTCTAATGAGTGAATGACCGGATGGCTCAAAAGTGATCAGCGAAAAGGAACCCGACCAAGTTCTCGCTCAGAGAATGATCACAGGGCTTTTCTGGGCACGAGATCATTGTGTGACGCTGTGCAATCAATGCACCTTTTGCACTGTCAAAGCCCCAAGCATCAAGTATCATAAGGAACCACAAGCGTACTACATGACAGGATAAAACCATCCAGGAGTGCTACACACTTAGCCAACAAAGCTTTCAATCCACTTCAATTCGAGACCTTAAGATTCCCTTCCAGAGCTAGCTCTGGTCAAGAGTCCACGTGACTGCCACCTCTAGGCCCTTCCTGCTGATGGGCTCGTTCTAAGAAATGAGCCAGGTCAGTAATGCAGTTTAAGAACCTTATAGGAGTCTGCTTTAAATTCAAGAGATCTTTGACGGCTCTAGCTCTGTGAACTTTAGAATCTTCAACTCAAAATTCAATTTCTATTGTCAACATCACTCACAAAAATGACAGGGCTCGTCATTGTGAACAAAAGTGCTCAAGTTTTTTTTAAGAAATTCAGTATTTATATAAAATGTATGCTGAGGTCAGGGATTTTCTTGTTTGTTTTTGGTTTAATCTCTTCTAACACAACAAAAACTGCCTAGTTTAGTAAAACTGCCTCTCAGTGCCAAACTTCATGCTGGGAAACTTTTTAAAAATTATCTTTTAAAAAAAAATCACATTTCCTACTCACTTGTGCCATGAAACCTGCTGTAGAGAAGCAAATATGTATTTCAAGGCAGATCTGTACCATATAGCATATAGTATGCTGTCTCACAGAAAAACAAAAACAAAATAAAAATTCTATTAAGTCAGAGGCTGAAGGAAGGCTCAGCAGTTAACAGCACTTGTTGATCCCAATGAAGACCTGAGAGCTATCTTCAGCACCCATGTCAGGCGGGTCACAACCTCTTGTAACTCCGTCTCCAGGTGATCTGATGTGTCTAGTTCCCATGGGCACCTGCACTCCCATGCACACAGACACACATATACACAAAATAAAAATTAAAAATACATCTTTCTTTTGAAAAAAAAAAGTCTGAATTAAACTAAAATCCCAAGCTATCATTAATAAAGCTCAAGGAATTGCCAGTCCAGTGTAAATGTAAAAAAAAAAAGAGTGAATATTCAAACTCATCTGTCTGACATCTTTCCCAAAATGAGAGGTGCCAATATTTATTATGCACCAATTACCATGCTAAACACTTGCCATGCGCCAGTGCATTCATCCTTCACAAAAACGGGTAACCTAATGCAATTAGTACCCCATCCACAGACGACAAGACCAGTGTACAGCAGTGTCAGGCCAGAGTCAGCAAGGGGACTTCACTCCAGATCTCAAACTGCTGTCTACAAAGCCACACTGTTTGCCTTCCCCATGCAGGTGACCCTGAAGTCACGGTGAGAACTAGATGAGCACCAGGGAATTAAGAAGTGAGGTGACAGATGAGCTGAAGTAACTTCCTGCAGCAGGACTGGCATTTGCAGGTGGACGTTCGAGGACCTACAGACCGTCTGAAGGCCATTACAACCTCAGACTAAAATGTGGGGAGCAAAGAAGATGACAGACACAGAAGCACAGCCAAGAAACAGTGGAAATTCTAACAATTCCTAGTATTTTACATATGAAACTAAAAGGGGAGGAAAGGGGGGAAGAGGTCTAAATGGGAGAGCATCAATAAATAAGGGTGATGGGGAGACAAAATATTGCATATTTCCTGCTGTTAAAAATCCGGGTTCAGACAGAGACGGAGACGTGTGTGTGGCGTGAAGGCAGGAGGCTGAGGAAGGAGACGAGCCAAGAGTGGGAGCAGAGAGGAAGGAGAGGGTGGCGGGACAAACGTGAGAGTGCGTATATGTGTATGAAAACGCCCTCATATTACCACTCCTGGAAGAACACTCTCCCATAAAACCAGGTATGACTGTGTATGCCTGCACCCTTGTGCAGACTGAGGCAGGAGGACTCTGAGTTCAAAATCCTTGAGCTATACAAGCTCCAGGCCAGCATGGGCTACCTAGTGAGTTTTTCCCTCAAAAATCCATAAAGTTAAAAACAATTCCCTTACGGTTAGGACATATCGTAGAATAAGGAAAAGCTGTTTTGTTGTTGTTGTTGTTTTTATTTTTTTTTAATTCTACCTGCCTTTATTTTTTTTTCAGGCTTATCTTCCTTTTCTTTATTTTATATTTTTTTTTATTGAAAAAAAATTATTTTTCTGCCTTCTCCCAGCCTCCCATTTCCCTCCCCCTCCTCCCACTCTTCTCCCCCTCCCTTAGGATGTTCACCTTCCTAGGAAAAGCTGTTTTAAGTTAGCATCACTACCTAGAATCACATTTACTTAGTAAAGTAAAAAGGAATGACAGATAGAAGCAAGGTAAGATCCAGATTTGAAGCTCAGCCTCCGATGGAAAAATCCATCTTCAAAGTAAACAGTACAAAGATGACTTTCCAACTGCAGACAGGCAACACGCCAAACTCTAGCTCGCTATGTCCTTCAGGACCCACGGCCCAGGTAAAGCTGCATGCTCTTCCCAGTACGGCTATAGCAGCTCACTGTTCCACAAGATGAGCAGCTGGGCAACTCCCAAGGCTGCCAACTTCAAAACAGGACGACTGTGATGCCCAGATATCCAGCATCCACTTGGACTGATTCCCAGAAGAGCATCCCTGATACCCAGAAGTATCGAGAATCCTGTGAGAGACCAAGTCACTGAACACAAGCAGAAAGCAAGCGAGGTCACTCCAGACTTAGTGTCCTGAACAAGCCCTGCTTCTCTTCCCTTTGCTCAGAGACATACATTAGCTTCTCCTTAAAACTTCCCTTTTCCTTTGAAGAACAATCAACCCAAAAATAGCTCATCACGTCACTCCATAGTTCATCCTCCTTTTTCCAAGTTTCACACTCTCAAAATGTTATTCTAACACGTTTACTTACACCATTTACTGTAGCCCAAACCTGTGACTCATTAGCAGAGAGTCCCACCTGACACTGCCGCAGCCGCCCTGAAGCTCACACAGGTGGGATGAAGAGTGAGGGTTATGGACACAAAGATTTGGGGGAAGGAAAGATAAAGGGAAGGCAGGAAGTGCAAGGAAGGAAAAAGGAGCCAACTGGCACATACTTACATTGGTCAGGGGGGCATGTGCAAACATAGAAAATCCTTCAAAGATATACTCATGATCATCATATTCTATAACTGTTGGCCTGTCGGTCTGAAAGTAAAGAACACAAAACAGGATTTAATCACAGCATTCGTATGTGCAGCAATGCACCCAGGCACAAAGGAACTCAAGGAAGAAACAAATGCAACTTTGTAGACTCAACGTATTTTCCAATATCAGGAAACACACACTAAACATTAATTTTAAGTGGAATCCTCTGGTTTCATGAAATTCTCTAATTTCAGATGTAGTATGTATGTGTATATACATACATACACACACACACATACTTCAGATGTAGTAAATATATAGTATATTTCATACTATATATTTAAATAACCAATGATGCTTATTATGGCTACCATAAAGAAAATTAAAGGCTCTATATAGCTTTATTTTCTAAAAATTAATTTTCTTTAATCCCATAACACAACCAGTTCTACTTTACTGAACTGTATTTCTGAACAAATAGGCTGACCCCACAATAGGGAGGATTCTGAGGGCCTCGAAGTGCTGGAAGCTCAACCCCACAGCTGCATCCCCACCCTGCCCAAGAAGAAGACAATCCACCAAGCACTGCAGTAGAGTAGGTACCAAGCAATGTCAAAAACTTCAATTACCTAAAAACAGGATCTGTAATTATATGGTATAAACACCAATCTCACTATAAGAGACTCTCTTCCTTGTAGGTCATTCTTAATAGCCAGCCCTTTGGATATTAAATGCCAAATGTGGAGTAAATTATAAAGATTGGTAGCTTAAAAGCTACTTCTTATCTAGGTACTAGACATCATAGTTTCACAAATTGTGTGTGTGTGTGTGTGTGTGTATGTGTGTTCGTGGAAGAACTAAAGATTACCCATATATACATCATTCCTTTTGTCAATATCACTGTCACTTTCTATCTGAGTGACTCAAGAAGACTACATTAAATATAATGAGACAATTCTGATGAAACAAGCAATAATAATGAAGGGTACGACCACTCTTAAGACAAGGCCACAGGCCTACCATATAAACCAGCAATCTCAGTCCTCAGAAGACATCAAAAATACATGCATACAAATACTCTTTGATTAAAATGTAAAAACATGTAATTATATTACTTCCCTGTCATCTCCAAGCCCTCACACATCCAATTCTATTTTATGTGCATGTTTATACACCATTTGCATGCTTAGTGCTCACAGAAGCTAGAAAAGGAATCAAATCCTCGGGAACTGAAGTTACAGGTGGTTGTGAGCTGCCATTGGGTGCTGCGAACCAAATGAGGGTATGGAGTAGCAAGTGCCCTAGACTGCTCAGCTGTGTCTTAGTCCACACAAATACTACTGTCAGCACTATTCACAATAGCAAGCGTGGAGACAACCCAAAGTCTATCAACTTAATGAATGAACAAATGAAACATGCCATAGCTATACAACACACACACACGCATACACACACGCACTTCATAGGGGTATAGTATTTGGCCGTAAAAAGACTATAAAGGATGTAAGCTGCACAGCTCTGTGGCAGAGTGCCTGCCTTGGATACAAGAGATTCTAGGTGGAATAAAAGAAAAAAAAAAAGAAAGGGGAGTGAAGTACTGATACATGTCACAACACAGGCAAATCTTTAAACTCCTACTCTACGTAAACAAGAAAAAGACAGAAAAAGCAGCTACCATATGACCTCTATGAAAAGTCTAGGCCAGGCAAGTCCACGGACACACACCACCTAAAGAATATAAAGTTTCTTTTAGGATAACAAAAATGTTCTAAAGTTAGATGGTTTTACGCATTTGTACTTATGCTGAACATCATGAATTACACAATTTAAATGGGTAAAGTTGATGACACAGAAGTATAGCTAAATAAGTTATTAAGATATTTAACTATGAATACTTCTGTAATCAAGACGTCTCAACATATGTAACCAGAATTAGCAAATTTCATACTGTAAGAAGCAATGTGGCCCAGCACAGCATACAGACACAAACATTGACGCCCTATCTTCTAAAAACCACCATACTGCTTAGTACCTGAGCAAATCACCTAGCCTCATCTATGAAACATGAATTAATGTCCCAAATGGGTAGTATGGATAATATATACACAGTTATTATGAAAATTAATTAGCTATGCTAACCACTTAGGATGTAGCACATGTGCATAAGTATACCATATTATCACACTGACATACTTACTATACATTGGATGCTCTGATTCAGTCACAGGGCCATAGCTGCCCACTGACTTTTAAAACTCGGAAATGCCCTACTTCACGCTGTCACTCATTACTCCAATAGCAGTTTCATGATTCACTGGCTCTATAAATTTGGTTATTGCATGGTACCAATACAAACACAAAAGAAATAATAAAATGGTGGGAGAAGAAAGCTGAAACATCACAATAAAGCCAAATTTTATCTGCATAGTGATTTTAAAATAAAAATGACGTAAGAACTGAATCAGAGGCTAGTGTGACGGCTCAGGCCATAACCGCAGCACTCTGGAAATGAGGCAGGAGAAACGTCTGAAGTGAGAGGCCAGCCTTGGCTACACAGCTAAGCTCCAGGCCATCCCAGGCTGCAGTGTGACTTCATCAGCAACTTACTAAAAAGTTGGTGGGTGGGGAGACGGTGATCCGGTAGTGGAAAAGACGGCCAGCGTTGTTCGTCATGGGACGGCAGGGCTTGATTGCCTGGGCGAACAAAATGAAAGTTTTACAAATTAAGTAGAAAATAACTTTCTTTTAAAATAGATTACACTGTCAGTTTCACGCCTGACACCTGCTTCTATGTGTGCCCCTCACAGACTATTCGCTTTGCTATGCATGAACTAAATGAACAAAAAGACGTGGCCAATCACCGGTTCTCAACCTTCCTAATATGTACTATTGGAGTGAGGACCACACTGACCTGCGATTTGGTGCTCAGTGACACCAGAAGTGTCTGTAGGCTCTATGTCCCCCAAATACATGACCTCAGTGAATGGGTATCTGCCATCAGTTGGGTACCTGGGAGACATGGCTAGACCCCCGGGACACACAGCTGGACCTGTTATTGGTATGATATGGTTCTATTCAATACAAGTAGATATGTAAGTGCTGTCAGCATCCAGGAAGGTTTGGAAGGACTCATGAGGCTTGCCATCCAGAAACAATTTGGGAGCCACATTTGGCATAACTACCAGTAGAGACTGGTCTACTCACTGTGTAAGCTGCTGCACTTCAGAAGGGTCAGAGCCAACAAAGGCCCTGAACAGTAGTACAAAGTAGATGGACTGCTGGTGTTGTGAGTTCCTTGCCCTTTCCAGGGTAGTCAGGTCCCGAGGAGCCTACTTATCTCTAAAAGCTATGCTGTCAGCTCCACAGGATCTTTAGCCCGCAAAACATCTGATCAAGGTGAACTGATGAGGGTTTCCCAAGCTGCTCCCGTCCCGCATCCCGAGATAACACTTGCAAATATCCCTTGGGACACTCCTGAAGGTCTTACTAGTCCCCTCCCCTTCCTCACTGCTCAATGTGAGGAGGCTCGTGCCAGAGTGCAGTAGGGACCAGGCCACCAACAGCTGCCACAGCAGAGTACAGGAACGTGTGATGCCCCGCCAGGGTGAGCCCTGTTTACAGTAACAGCTACCGCAGCAGAGTACACGAGCGTGTGATGCCCCGCCAGGGTGAGCCTTGTTTACAGTAACAGCTACCGCAGCAGAGTACAGGAGCGTGTGATGCCCCGCCAGAGTAAGCCTTGTTTGACAATAACTACATTAGTAGTCTGCTACCAATTGTTGTGCTTCTTGGCCTGGGAATTTCAGACTACATTTTCTGGGTACAAACATAAGGCTCCCACGCCAGGGCTCAGTGGTGTCTGGGTGAAAGCTTTTACATCTGAGTCAATTATGTATGTGGTAGCTGCCTCCTTAACCATATCCTAAGAGGTGAATAACAACATCTCACTCAGCATGAACACTCTGCAGATCACAGGGCTCCTGATCAGTCAGGCAGAGTAAAACAACCCTGAGAGGCGCCGGGGAGACCCGAGCATTCTCTCAGTTATGTCTGTACCAAAAGGATGCAGTCTGCCACTTATCCTGCAAGGGCATACACACATTACACGTATGCTCAGCCGGAACAGCTGCTTGTGGCACGGGGAGCACTGCACCAACAGCCCCTGGCAGGCATCACAGCGGGCAGCACTCTCCACCGAATGCCATGCTCTCAGCAGGAGAGATTATGGGTGAGGTGTAGTGATCCCGTGGGCTCTGCCGAGTCCATCAGCAGGTACTCATCTAGATCCCCCTGACACACAGTGCATGTACTCTCTGCGGATAAGCTTTTCCTTAGCTCTCTTGTGCAGCGGCACCATGATGCCAAGACCTTTCAGAACCAGCCACACTCGTCGTACACAGCAGGGACTGGGGACAAACCATCTGGCTGTCGGCTCTGCACACTGGGAACACACTTCCTACCCACAGCATCCAGACCATCTTCCTGTCAATCACCTGCCAAAGAGCAGGCCCAAAGTGGTCTTAAGAATCATTTTGCCAGCCGGGCGGTGGTGACGCACGCCTTTAATCCCAGCACTCGGGAGGCAGAGGCAGGCGGATCTCTGTGAGTTCGAGACCAGCCTGGTCTACAGAGCTGGTTCCAGGACAGGCTCCAAAACCACAGAGAAACCCTGTCTCGAAAAACAAAAACAAAAACAAAAACAAAAAAACAAAAAAAAAAAAAAGAATCATTTTGCCATATTGCACCTGGTAGCAATTTCCACAGCAGAAACAGGAAATACATGTAGCAAGCTAAAGTAGATCAAAAGGCAGCACAAAGTGACCAAACCAAGGGTGGAAATCTCAAACTTCCTAATCATATCCAGTCACTACTCACTCTCTACTTCTCCACAGAAATTAGTGTGATGGCTCACTTGCTTATAAGAATCCTACCTTAGTCTCCAGCTACCATGCTCAGGACTCTAGGGCAGTCCCAGGAAATGAGCCTGAGGACTCTGGCTTCCCCACCAGCTGAGTTCATATCACGAACGAGTCTTAGGCACTGCCCAATGCTCGGGCAGTTTACCTTGGCAGCACTATCACAAAACACACAGCCAACGTGGGTTAGATACAGCCATGAGACAAATGACTGACTGACCAGAAGAGTCCCTACGTGAAACTGCTCTTGGAACTTGGGACATCCATCCTGTTTTCAGGTACCTGTGTTTAGCCTGAGGCAGGTGTTCCGTCATTAAGGGAATAGCTCTTTGAAATGACTGAGCAAAGGTTAAGAAAGCTGCAGTGGTACTGGGGGAAACCCAGACCTGAGTGGCATCACTCCAACCCTGCACCTGAGACACCTTAGCTCTGCTTCTAGGGAACCTAAGATGCAGTGGATGGTATCAGGAGGAAACAAGCTGAGGAAATAAGAACAAAGACAGCACTTTAGAGCTGAAACACTCCCACACCAGAGAGTCCCTCACTGGTGCTAAACACAGTACAAATGATCCCTGGCATCAGGGGGCCAGACACGGGGAGGCTACCACACTGGAAGAGCTGATACAATACCGCACGGATTTAGGACTCTAAAAGAAATGAGGTCTAAAAGAGGAAGGGCCACGGATTTTACAAACAGACGGCAAGGGTTAAATACCATGAGCTCACCTGGAGGGCTCATGGAATCTCAGCAAGCTCTCCCCGTGGCAGCTTGTGGGGCTGTAAGTGTACAGTCCCAACAAGTTCCAGGTGAAGCTGCTACTAATCTTGAGACTTCGCTGAGAGAACTGCTCTAGAGAAACGCGACGGCAGAGGAGGAGAAAGGTGAGCGCCACGGGGCTTCTTGAAGATCCAAAGGGAACTTCCCCTCACTTGCAGTGAGACTTCAGAAAAAGCGACAAGTCAGAGCTGACCTGTGAAACAGCCGTAATTCAAGGACAACTGACAGCCAAACAAGGTAGGCCTGTTAGGGCAAGGTCAGGGCCCTCTGGACCTGACTCAGCAGAGACGGCACATCCCTCCCTGCTTAGACCAATCACTCCCTTATACCAGAAGACAGTGGAAGATCCTATCAGACAGCAGTGGCCGCCATACCTCAGCCCACACACAGTACCCAGTCAGCCTCCTTGCCAACAGACCTACAATAAAAGTTATTTCACAGCATGACCCAGTTGTACAGGTGTCTGGAGGAAAAACTTACTTCGCAAAGGAGCTATAAGATATAGGCAGCATGTCCCAGCAGGGAGTCTGCATAGGGCCAGATGGGAAGAGTGCTTCAGGTTAAGGAAGAGTTTGTTGACTTGGGAGAACTCGGGTGGAAAACCACCAAGAGATACTAGAGTTTCTTTCCTCCAAGGGTGGGTCTAAGACGCAATGGTGCATCTAAGTGATGCTGAAAATCCAGATGTGCCCAACCAAATGGCAAAGAAAAGAAGAGGGCATGCTGGGATGGAAGCAGTACTTACAACTAGGACTATGCAGAAAATGCCCAAAGGACACACAAAACAAATGTGCTAGGGCCGAGTATTGCATCACCAAGTTTAATGGCGGCCTCCTCTGTGATAGGACAGACCACAGGACCAGTAGTCGGAGTCTGTCAAGAACAACAGGGATGACGGAATCTGGAAACTAAGCCAATAGAAGCCACGTCACATAATCATCATCATAACTAGTAAAGTCAGAGCGCCAGCCAAGGGGGTCTGCACCAAGAAAACAGTTAACAGAACATGTTGTCGCTGGGTACAAAATAATGAGCAACCAATGAGAGTACTGCGCAGCTTGTACAAGCAGAAGAATTCAAGGAGAGCCAAGAGGCTAAAGGCAAACACTCCACTGAATAGTCATACTACCTCCTGACCAGTTCCAAGATTCATCAAGATTTTTGAGATTAAAATCCACTGGCTGGAAAAGCAATCAGATTCCAGGAGAAAAGATCCTGCACACTGCAAGGACTACAACTGGTGATGAGTACGCTATCTATCCTTCCTCAACAGGTCCCATGGCTATTTCCTTGAGAGTCTGTACAAAGTGGCAAGGGGACAGCCAGACAGTTCAGTGAGCATTGGACACAGTAACCAAATAATCGATACCATAGAGACGGGTGTATTATCCTCGCGCCCTGTAAGAGTAGACAATATGATGGGATGCTGGCCACATCTGCTTTAGTGACTCTACCTCAGATACACCCAGCAGTCATTTCCCTGGCTGTTGACTGCTCACTGGAACTGACATAACTTGGCATATGAAACAGTTTCCCCACATCTGATCCTAAGGTGAAAGAAGAGCATAACAGCATGACCTGGCAAATTACTCAAGTACCAAAAATGATCCTGCATTAAAAGACAATGGAGATCTGTGCCATACTTAAGGCTCACCAAGGTGCTAGCACTGTTGAATTCACCAGTGTAGCCCGTAAAGGATCCTGGAGGGTGACAGTAGGCTACCATGTCTCTCCGAAGCAGCAGCTCTGATGGCAGCTGCTGTGCCAAGTACTGTAGCTCAATGAGACATTAACCAAACTCCATGGCAACTCATTCAGTCAACATATCTGTCTCCATCACAGTCAGAAATGAGAGTTGGAATTTCTCACAACTTCTCTCTGTATTACCCAATATTATTAATTTCCACCCCAATATTCATAAGGGTCCCAAATGTCCAGACGTACTACAGATCAACCTCCTCCGTTATCTCTATGAAATTATGTTACTCAAGCTAGAAACTTTAATAAAGATATAGGTGCTACAGAGGATCAGAAAAAAAACCCACAAAGTTCAAGGACCTACCACAGCCAAAACTATTAGCAAGTCCAGTTGTCTATGAACCACCACGACATCATCTCCAAAGTAAAAGATAAGAGTACCATCCACTTCCTACAGTGAAGAAAGAAGCAGAACATCCAGAAGTTCTTTACAGGTTCTTAGGACAGCCAAAACCACCCAACAAGAGAGGAGCTCTGGCCAATTATACAGTGACTCAAAAGGCTACAGTATCACGTGGGGACACAGACACCTTAGCAAGCCTAGACAGACAGCACTCCTGCTGCTGTGACCAACAACTGAGCAGATCCTACAACAACGGGAAAAGGTGCCAAGAGGAATTCATGGGAGACCGCACTGGAGAATCCCAAGACGGGTCCCTGGACCTAGGCCAGGCCATCTTAAGTAAGGAATGACATGCCTTGGGGGGATGCGGGCAGTGGTGGGGTAAGTGTAGTTAGTGTACCTGATTAGTATGGAAGGCCTAACTTTAGGATGACACCAAATCAATATGTGTCCAGACCTGCCTGTCATAAACTGGATTCTGTCAATCCCAACAAGCAATTAGGCTGAGTGGCACAGGCAACAATCCATCCCAAAGGAAGGTGGCACATTCAGAATCAAACACACAATAGGATCAAGGGACAGACAGGCTGTCTGGCAGATGGCCCAGATCCCCACTGGCTTCAACACTGTAGCATCAGCCGATGGCTGAGGATATAATGATGAAGATGGGGGAGCTCAGGCCTGGCTTACAATCTGGTTAATTTAGAAGGTGGATGCAAACAAAAGCAAGGTGTACTACAGTCTCGTTCTGGGATGACTCTGAGGGACACAAATGGGGGAACTCTCTCCAGTGAACAGTTCTAGCAATGCCCCATCAGATACCCTGAATGGGAAAGGAAGTACCCAGATGTTGTCCACAAGGAAAAAGACCAAAAGATCAAGAATGAAAAGGTCTTGGGAGAGACTTGGAACTGGGCTAACGGGAGGGGCTTAATGATGTCTTCATTGGTGTGGTGACCATCAGACACCAGCTATATGGCACCAAACAACTCAAAATGACTAGGACAATCATGTCTGTCCCCACCATCCCAGAGTTGACAGGGTGGGCACATGATTGAAACGACCACAGTAATAAGAGAAGGAAGCTTTAGATGAACCCAACAGCACAGGCCCCACTTAACAAGAGACAAGCCAGCTAACCTTATGCTAGTGAGCATCTATCCAAATGGCTAGTCACCACTGGTACCACTCCTGGAGAACAACCTACCATGAGTAGCAATTGACTACCTAGGCCCATTGTATCTGTACAAGAGCAAACAAGTAGAATATAGGCCATAGGCATCCAGCTGATAGCACTGCCCACTTAGGCTCCCATCCTGAAAAAGCCTACTGCCAAGCTATAGGGAATGCAGTCAGCATGCAGGCTACAGCTATTGGTCAGAGGCTGGCTCTTGTGAGGTCTCCCAGCTACGAAGCCCCCTCTCCCATGGTTATGTGCTTACTAAAAAACAGCTGCTCTGGAGATCAGGGGATATGAAGGTATGAAGGCCATCCCAGCCAAACAAAAGGTAATTATGTCAAGCTGACTAGGTTAGGCCACAGAGCAGCTGAACCACGGCAACTCGTTCAGTCAACATAGCTGCCTCCATCACAGTCAGAAATGAGGGTTGGAATTTCTCACAACTTCTCTCTGTTGCCCTGACCCTTCTTCTCAGACACTGATCCCCAGCAACAGGTCACAACACCCTGCCTGAGGTACAGGAACAGATGCCCACAGATGGAACCCTGTCAGAACTCCTCACCACACTCGCTGACCTCCAACGTGAACCGAATAGCTGAAATTATCAGGCGGTCTCATAGCTTTACTAGAGCCTCAAGCAAGTTTTACATAGAAATTAAGAACTTATATATTCCGTGTGTACGTGTAATGTGTCGAATCATAAAACAGTAATCCTGGGATTCATGAAAATAGCTTACAAAACTGAAAGCTAGTGAGGAAAAATATCATAGGAAACTAATCATGTCTCGTGTTCCCGGGTATGGGCTGTTACTGAGTTACAGAGGGTAGTTGCAAATGACTCCAGTAGAAAGATGGTCTGTCCCTTCAAGCTTAGAGTGCCCCTGAGAAGCCAAGCCTGGGCTGTGTGGTCAATGGGAATCCGACAGCTGGCAGAGACCATTCTGACAAGCGCTGTAGTGAAGACGAAGTCCCTGCAGGTAGAAACAGGGCAGGTCCCCAGGGGAAAAGGACACGAGCCTCGTGGCTGGCATAAGAACATTTCCCTGGGGCAATCCATAACCACTGAAAAAAAACAGGACACTAATAGTACGGAGGACCCAATTCGAGAACACATAATAACACAGGTAACATACATGAACCTTCCAAACTCTTTTCAGTTTCCTTGACAACATTCTGTAGTCTACTCAAAGCCCAAATACCTTCCCTGTGTAACTGTCAGTAACAGAGCCCAGAACCAGGAACATGAAAAGGTTATTTTGACATTATTTCATTTACAGGAAAAGAATAACAATGGCATCTGTCTGCCCGTGGCTCCTTGGTGCTTACACAACCATCCCCCAGCCAGTTACCTCTTCTCCAGGATAGATGCTGTGCCGGATTCCTGTGCGTCTGGCTTTGGCGCTGCATTTGCAAAGTGGTCCATCGTTCATCTGTCAGAAACAGAACGCAATTCAGTTTCACTGGGGGAAAAGTCACACACAGGAGGCACAATGATGCCTCGGAAACTGTGAGGTTTAATGTCATGAGTGCTGAGGCCTTGAAGAGGCTGTCATGGTTAGAAGATTAAACAGCTGTTCCAAAACCAATAAAGCCGCAAACTGTCTATAGTATATGATAAAAGGAAACCGTATGACAACACTGGAATCCCAAGTTATTTGTGCAGCCAAGCAGGAAATATCAGTGTCAGCACACCGTCAGCCCTCGTGTCTCCTGCCTCTCTGCAGTACTTCCCTTTTTCTTATCTCAGGGAAAAGGACTTTACACACAGAGACAAATGTACTTCATATCCTAAAGGTATGCACAGACTGCTCTGAAGATGACCTGCAGATTAAATGTTTTAAAAACTAAAGTATGTCTGAAGCGCGGGAGCGGGTGTGTCTAGTAGAGTAAAAAGCTTCAAGTGCTAGGCAGCTTAACGTATGTATAGCCTCTTCCGCCCTGTTTCACTTGACTCTGCACGTGAACAGTGCAGAACACCTCTCAGAACAGTAAGTACCAAGCTGAAGAGGATAAATAGCAAAGTCCATGAACTCAAGTAACATTTATTCTAGAAAGGAGAACAAATAACACACTTAGATTTTTAAAGAAAAAGAAACTCCATCTAAATGGACGTAGCACTGGAGCTGCTGTGGGTGGTTAGGCAAGACCTAAAGAGAGAAAATGAAGTGCTGGGCAGCACAGGAAAATAAGACGGGTATTCTACCACACACCCCAAGCATACACAAGATAGAGAGGAGGCCTGACTTATACCCAGGGACATGAAACCCCATTAAATAGAATAGCTCATGTATGTATGTGATACACACGTGTGAAGCCCAAACATGACCTGAAATCAAAATCTAAACAGTCGTAACAGCCAGCGTCCAGGCTGAGCAGATGGCTCAGTTGTTAAGGCCCTTGCCTCACAGGTGTAAAGACCAGAGTCAGAGCCCCAGAACCCACATAAACAGTCAGGCAAGGCGACACACGTCTGGAACTCTCAAACCAGCTAACCAGGCCAGAGAGGCAAAGTTCCAGGCCAATGAGAAACTGCTTCAAACAATCAGCGGAAGACCCCTGATGATCACATTACCTCCACCATGCACACGCAGGAACAAACTTATGTGCATGCATGCTGAGGGTTATATCTGGGCTTGTGTTCTAACCTCCATGCACACGCAGGAACACACTTATGTGCACGCATGCTGAGGACTACACCTGGTCTTGTGTTCTAACCTCCATGCACACACAGGAACACACTTATGTGCATGCATGCTGGGGACAACACCTGGGCTTGTGTTCTAACCTCCATGCACACGCAGGAACACACTTATGTGCATGCATGCTGAGGACAACACCTGGTCTTGTGTTGTAACCTCCATGCACACATGCCGCACACACTTATGTGCATGCATGCTGGGGACAACACCTGGGCTTGTGTTCTAACCTCCATGCACATGCAGGAACACACTTATGTGCATGCATGCTGAGGACAACACCTGGGCTTGTGTTGTAACCTCCATGCACACACGCCGCACACACTTATGTGCATGCATGCTGAGAATTACACCTGGGCTTGTGTTCTAACCTCCATGTACAATGCTAGTCCCTATGCTAGTCCCAGGAGTTACCCAGTGTAACTATACTGAAAATGAATAGTTTTTTTCATTCCTTAAATACAATGTAACAACTACTGACACAGTATTTACACTGTACTAGGTATTATAAGTAACCTAGAAATTTAAAGCATAAAAGAGGTATGTCACTTATATGTAAATACTGCACCATACTCATAAAAGACTCTACATATGTGGATTTTGGTATCTGCAGACCATGGAACCAAAATCTCCTTACATACCAAAGGGTGACTATATATTGATAGCTTTGTTGTTGTTTTTCAAGTTCTAGGATTCATTGCACTCAATTAAAATATAAATGAAAATACTCCAATAAGACTTTGGCAAGAAATAGTAATGTTAAACTCCTTTTAGTCTTTTGGGAAATCTAAACTCCTGGAAGTACAGCAGAAAAATTGCATTACCATCTGAAAAACAGTGCTAGGATGTTATCTGAAGAAACAGCTGGCCAATAAGAGGCGTTCTAACCCTCCATCAACAACGACAACACACTCCTACTACCAGTCCTCCTAGCTCCAGGGCACAACCAGCCTCCATTCTTGCCTTCCACCAGGGTCTATGCTGCCACATGGACCACTGCACAAGGCTCAAGCACACTGAGGACAGAAAACCAAGTACAATCAACAAAACAGTAAAACAACCACGGAGCTCAAGGAGGCTGAACAGAGCAGCAACACATAGAAAGCAAGGCTCACGCTTCCTGAGAGAGAAGAGCCACCGGTGAACAAGATTGGGTATGGACAAAAGCTTTCTTTTAGGGCAGAAAACAATGCTCTAAAATTAGACTGTGGTGATGGTGTGCACTTCTGAAAAAACAAGAATGGATGCTGACTTCTGTGTAAATTCTATCATATGAAAAGCAACCCCTTCATCTGAATAGAAAGGAAACTGGTAGCAACTGTTAGGAATGGCAGCACTCAAGAAGCTGAGGCATAAAGAGTCACAAGTTCAAGGTCAATCATCCTGGATATTCCATAAAAATATGGTGTAAAATGCAATGAAATTTTTTGCAAAAGTTTCTACTCAATTCCAGGGCATCACAAAGTACATTTTTCTAATGTAATTTCAATTATATTAACCCTTTTCAAAAAATAAAACCTGAAAGATAAAGAGGTGGCTCCATGGATAAGAACACCAGCTGTTCTCCCAGAGGAAAGGGGTCCAATTCCCAGCACCCATGTGGTCTCTCACAACCATATGTAACTGCAGTTGCAGGGGATCCAATGCCCATTTCTGTCCTCCATGAGCACAAGGAATGCACCTGGTGCACAGACAGATATGCAGGCAAAATACTCATACATTTAACATAAAATAAAATAATTTAAAAATAGCTGTTATCTAACAAGAATCAGAAAAAATTCTAATTAATACTGAATGGTATGAATGAACCTATTCACAAAATGTAACTGGTAAATTATTGTACTTAGGGACATGTCCTACTATGCACTACAAATTCACATTCATAAAAGACACATTTTTGTATGGACTGTGTATTTGTAAGATACAAATATGTTAAGCTGGGCAGTGGTGGCACACACCTTTAATCTCAGCACTTGGGGGCAGAGGAAGGCCGATCTCTGTGAGTTCAAGGCCAGACAGAGTGAGTTCCAGAACTAACTCCGAAGCTACAGAGAAACCTGGCCTCAAAAAACCAAAACAAAAAAAAAAAACAAAAGATACAAGTCTGTTAAAAAGACACCACTTTTAGAACCAAGCTCTGTGGTACAGGCCTGTAATCCAGCACTCAAGAGGCAAGCCAAAAGGACATAATGAGATCCCATCTCAACAATAACAAATATATATTTATAGACATTGTGTTTTATCAAATATTACTTCAAAATAAAATAAAAATCAGAAATTTTTAAATGTTTCAGCTGCTATGTCATTAACTCACATGCTTAACCAAGAAGAGAATGTAGAGTAGAAAAACTCACAATTGTTACCAACTAAAAGAAACGAGACTGAAGAGAATGATTCCGTTCACCAGTTAGCAGCAAGAGCCCTTCCAGATGAACTGCTTTACAAAGACCCACAAGCTTTTTCCCTCATCCTGCCATCCCTCTTCTTCCTCCAACTGCAGGTTTAATAACAGCACTTCTACCCTGCTCCCAACAAGGAACTTACAAACGTGATTCAAGGAACCCAAAGGAAATAGCTCTGACAAATGACACACAAGCCCGGCAAGTGAAGTTCCATTTCTACACCAGACAACATGAATCTTCTCGGCCCTGAGTCGTAACTGTGATGTGTGGGTTTGCAACCTTCGTAGCAAAAGCATAAAAACACTCCCACCTGGCCCGGGTCGTTGTACCACAGTTCATCATGAAGCCGGTCAGGGTGAGCCTTTTTGCGTTTAATCTCGGCAATGACATCAAACACCTCGGAGTCTGAGCTGCTGGAGCAGGTGCTCTCCTCGTCAGACTCACATTCAGACTCACTGGAACTCTCTAGAAGGCAGGAGAAAACAGGAGAGGTTCATGAGCTTAAACAAAGGTTCTGCAAAGACTTCCAAATGCCCTAAACCTCTGAAGGTAAGGGGCAGCTGTGATCACTGTTTACTGCTCTATCTAGTAAACTGGAGGGAGTTAATCAACACCAAACACTGCTAAGCCATGCCATGAAAAACAAACGGTTTGTAACGCTGTCATAATCTAGCTAGGGAAACAAAGAAAATACAGATTTGCATAAAGAAAACAAGAACTAATAATAACAATGATTATCTGGTATAAGAAGTTCTTCTGTTCATGTGCTGTTTTCATTAGTTAATGAATAAAGAAACTGCTTTGGGCCTGATAGGGCAGAACTTAGATAGGCGGAGAAGACAGGATGCTGGGAAGAAGGGCAGAGTGGGAGAAGCCATGGATCCTCCTGCCTGAGACAGATACTGGTTAGAATCTTGCTGGCAAGCCACTGGCACATGGCAATACAATTAATAGAAATGGGTTAAATGGGTATTTTAATGAATACATTTTCTGTGTGATTATTTCGGGCGTAAGCTAGCCAGGCAGCCGGGACAAAGTGCCCCTCTCTCAACAACAATTATCAAATAAAAAAATAACACAGTAATGGTGATTTCACACTTTAAAAAGATATTAATTCAATAAAGAACTAGTCCACTATGAGCCAAGGTCAGGCAATTTCACAAAAAGGCACTTGCGACCCAGGCCCTGGACAGAAGAGGAGACTGATGGGAGAGAAACAATGAAGAGGGGCCGTGTGGTCAGGGCATGGAGACTGGGTTAGACCCTGAGTGCAGCAGAACAATACTGGAGGGAAGGGGGCAGAAGCACACCAAATGCGAGACTCGAGGCTACATATGAAAGCAACACTGAAGATTTTATACTTTTTCTCTTGATAGTAGCAATTAAAGATATTACTCCTTTCTAGTGTGGTGGCTCACATTTGTATCCCCAGTACTCAAGCAGAGGCAGGAGGGTCAAGAGTTCAAGGCCATCCTCAGTCAGGTAGTGAATTTGAAGTCAGGTTAAACTAAATGAGACTCCTCAAAAAAAGAAAGCCAGACAAGATTGTAGACCCCTTGAAAGTAATTGTATGAAAGTAGAAAGAGAGAGAGAGAGAGAAAATTATGTGTGAAATAAGCCACAAAAACCAGTCAAATACTACAAGATTCCATGTAGGTGAAGGCCCTGAAGTCATCAAATTCAGACAGAATGTGGTGGTAGTTGGGATGGGAGACCGTGACTGTTGCTCAGTGTGAATGTTTCAGTCTGACAGGATGAAGAGTTCTGCAAACTGGTTGCCGGCAATACACGTGTACTTAAAAATACAAAACTAGATGATTCCAATAGTTAAGAGGGTAAGTTTAGTGTTGTATTTGATTACAACTTGAGTATTTCAAGTTGGGACTCTGAAGGACACTTCCCAAGAGGCCAGCATTAAGCAGTAATAAGGGAGCAGTCTCAGGCTCCTCCACTCACCTAAATCTTCATCTAACTTGGTCTTCGGAGGTTCCCACGGAGGCCGAGCAGCTTTGGCCTTCTCTTGCCTGTTCCCCAATTCTTCCTCAAATTTGTCATATAAGTCTCGGAGCCTACTTGTCCCGACGACAGTAGAATCTCCCTTTTCAAAGCAAAGGAGCAATACGAGAAGCCATATTAATAGTCACCATACTAAGAACCTCCAACCACAAAATGCCATTTTTAAAGCCCCAACACAATCGATATTTGAAAAGAAAAATGTCACCCACTGGCAGTGAGCCTCTGAGCCAAACACGACTGCTTGCCTGGCAGTTCGGGAAAATGCACTTCAACACTGAGCAGCATGGGAACTGTTTGCCAGTGCCCAGTAGGTGTGGCATTAAAAAAAATACCATGACCCTTGGGGCAAAAAGAAAGTCCCCTCGCCTCCTCTCTCTGCCGCGAGTACAGGGCTTCTACACCAGAGTCGAGTCCTCTGCTGCTGCCCACTCTCCTTCCAGAAGGAAAATCCCTGTGAACGCCCAGACCACTGACCTAATAACCACAGCATTTAAGAAGCAGACCTTTCCTATATAAAAAGTAAAACGAAAGCAAATCAATGAGCTGCCACTCAGAAGAGGAAGTGCTGCTTTCTGTCAGCCCCTCCTCATTCCCAGGACTATTGCTGCCTTGACAGCTGACACTCTTAGCACCGTGTACCGTGTGTGTAACTGTGCCTGGGAGGTCAGACTATTGCTGCCTTGACAGCTGACACTCTTACCACCGTGTACCGTGTGTGTAACTGTGCCTGGGAGGTCAGAAGAGGGTGACAGACATAGACAGTTGTGAGCAGCAAGGTGAGTGCTGGGAACTGGACCAGGCTCCTCTGTAAGAGCGCCCAGTGCTTTTAACCACCAAGTCATCTCTCCAGCTCCCTTTTCTTCTACCGTTAAAGGTGAAGCTGAGAAGACAAGTGCAGTCTGGCATCGGCCTTCAAATCTTACTGTCTCTGGCAGAGAAGGTGGTAAGGATGGCAGAGATGTCGTGGTAGAGTCTTGGGAATGAGGAGAAATACAAATACTGCCAAGAGTGAGAAACCCACAGGAGACGTTAACCAAGGAAACCAGAACCTCTGCTCAATAGCCACAAGGAACAAAACTCGGCCAGCAATTTAATGAAAGAGAAAACATTTTCTCTAGCACTCCAGAAAGGGCCCTGTTACCCTTCGGACACCTTGATTCAGCCAATGAGACCCGAGCTGAATGTCAGCCCTGGAGCTGTGAAAGATAAACACTTGTTTCTGAAGCCACACAGCTTATAAAGCTTTGCTATGACAACAGGGGGAAACAAACTCCATGGAGATGAGCGACACAGCTCTGGCAGAGATGAAAGGGGGAAGAGTTGGAGGGATGGCTCAATGTTAAGAGCAGTGAGTGCTCTTCCAGAGGACCCAGGTTCAATTCCCAGCACCCACATGACAGCTTACAACTGTCTGTAAGACAGATAACGGAGGAATTTGGGCAAGGTCCAAAATTCTACAACTATGGAAGACTCTCAAGACAGCATCAGAATGCTATGCCTGAACCCATGCCTTCCCTCTGCACACCTTCTTACAAGAAAACTAAACCCATCTCATTCAAGTGGCAGCATTTCCATACGGCAACAGGCTGTACACTAACAGAACACTGACTTCCTGCCACAGATACTGAGACAATTAGGACAACATTAGAAACAGGGCATAAAATGTCAGCACCATGGAAGTGCACAGCACACATATTCCCTTTGCTACATAACATGAGCCATCTGACGTAAAAGCCTGCTCCAGTTTGTCAAGTATCATACCACTATTACGGATTCCTCAAACCCTTTTCTTCCAAAGACAAGGAAATCTTTCAAGTCCCCCACAGATAAGGATCTCGATAGGAGCAACTGAAAGATTAAAGGCAATACATACTCAGCAGAAGCTGTATTTCAGGGCCAGCAAGATGGCGTGGCAGGTAAAGGCTCTTGCTGCTGAGTCTGACAACCCGAGTTCCACCCCATAACCTTCGTGGTGGATAGAAGGAACCAACTCCCACAAGCTGTCCCATGATCACACACATGAACACACACACACAAAATAAATAAGTGCTTAAGAAAAGCAAACTGTACCTCAGATGTGGGGTTTTAATCTTTTCCCAAATTAACACTCTCTGTATGGTGCTCTCTTGAGAAGCTGAGCGGTGACTATGAGATGCTGCCCCCAGGCAGCCACGCCATTACAAAAAGACACAACCCATATTCTATTGCATACTATGCTGCCAGGACTTCTTGAATACATGTTTCAAAACTTGACATGAACTACTCAATACGTCACTGTAAGACAGACTCTGTAGAAGATAATTTTGTCCAACTACAGAGTAGAACCTAAGTGCTCTGAGCACACCTCAGGCAGAGCAGGGCTAACTATGGCATTTGGAAGGTTTATTAAATGTATCTCAGACTTAAGACACTTTCAACTTATAATAAGTGATTGGCATGTAGCCCTGTCCTAAGTCAAGGAGCGTCTCTATTTTCACAAAATCCCAAACAGCAAACCCCCATCTTACCTAACTCCTTGGTTCACAAGGCCAACATCTTGGGCCCAAATCTATAGTATAAACCTACTCATTTAATTAATGAAACTTGTTGCAAGTATTCGATAAGAGCCTAATTTATAATTAACAGGGTTAACATAATCCTTACGGGGAATAAACAGAGAGGATGGGAGAAAATAAAGTAAAGATGAAGAAAAACGAAGGGCAGTCAGCTGTGGAGAGCTGAGTCCGCCAGAGCAATGTCGGTGCCCACAGCTGAGCTATAGGAGCTCATCCCACGTGCTATGTCCATGGAGTCCCCGCTATGGAAAGGCAACTAGATGGCTTCTCTTCCTCCAAATCAACCAAGATGTGCTGGAAACTTCCTATGGCTAGTGATCTTTGGGTAAAGGATACAGCTCAAAATAAAACCTGAATCCTTTACCTGCCGTTTGAGAGAAACACACACACACAGGCACACCGCCAAACACTAGTTAGCAATAGTGACTCTCAACTTGGGGTGATTTCCCCTCATGGTATATTGGGGTTTGAGTGAGAAATGCCCCCACCCCTGCTAGGCCCAAGCATAAACACTTGGTGCATAAGCGGTGCTGCTGTTTGGGGAAGTTCTGGAACCTTTAGCTGGAGGAAGTATGTCTCTGCGGGGTAGGCGCTGAGTGTTTATACCCTCACCCTGCCTTATAGCTCTTGAACTTTGCTTCACATGCCACTGGGGTGTGATCTCTTTCCACACCATGCTGAAGGCGCCCGATCTTGGCAGGTCTCAGAAGACAATGCCTGCTTAGGGCTCTGACTGCTATACTCAGCTTCTTGCTCCAGTCAGCTGCTGCCATTGTCGGGTCCCCGCCATTTTGAACTTTAATCCTCTGGAACCACAAGTCAAAATAACTTTCTCCGTTGTTTCTGGTCATGGCATTTACCACAGCCTCAGAGAGGCTGATACAGATGGTCACATTAGAAGACAGCTCTGGCTGTCACCAATGGGAAGGATGCTACTAGCACCAGATGCATAGGACCTACAGATGCTGCTTATACACTGTGTGGGCAACAACTCAATACACAGGCAACGCCCGCAAAGGGTTATCTGGCCCAAACACCAACAGTGCTGCGCTGGAGAAATCCCGGTCGACGTGGTCTCTGCGTCAGACCTACCACCTGATCCATGGGGTCGCTGGAGTAATAGCTCTCTGAGTGTGTGCATCGGATCCACACAGGTTTAAGCAGCTCCTCCTCCTCCTCCTCATTTCTGTCAGCAGGCGCCTCCTCCGGCTCTTTTTCTTTGATGGAAGTGTAGTTCTTCTCTTTGACGGAGCTCTGGCTGTCACTCCATCTGTCTTTTTCCTCCTCCCAGCGAGCTCTCTTCTTCTCCCTGCTTGGAGAACGACTTCAAAGCGGGGGAGGGGGAGGTAGTTATTAAAAATAATCAAAGCTACCTGGTGCATTTACCATCTGCATGCAAATACCATGCCAATACCCCACACCAGCTTTCACTAGACCAGTGATGCCAAACCGGCAATCACCTGGTTTATTTGTTTAACAATACAAATTCCCAGGTTTACTTACTGATTGGCAGTGGTCTCTGGAGCTGGGGCCCAGGAATCTACATTTTTAATCTCCCCAGGTGATTCTGGTGTGCATCCAGCAGCTTCAGGAGCAACTGGTAAACCGTAACTCCTAGAAGAAAAAGATACTGAGAAAATTTGCAAATCTCTACTTATGGACAATTTCATCAATGAAGATACTAGTTTTGAATCTTTCACATGCTGCTTTGCCTAAAACAAAAAGATTTAAGCTTCCTAAAGCATGGCCTCCACTTGGCTATGGACTTAGCCTGACAACCTATCTCAGTGAAGCAGTGCTAACACGCCTACCCCGGGAAAAGCAGACTTGAGTGTTACTACTGAGTGAATCAAAACTGGCTGATTTTGACCTTCAAAATACTAAAATCAACTTAATAAAGAAGGTAAGAAACCTACTACCCTTGAATTCCTGGGGCTTAAAAACAGGAATATTAATTCTACGGGTGTACTTGGAGGGGAAAATATGGAGTAGACTCTTAAGCCTATTAAATTTAGGTAGACCCTAAAAATCCTTCAAAAAGACAGCTAGGAAGAACAGCCACATTATTAAGTCAGTGGTCACCCCACTGTCCACTAACTAAAGTTACTGTAATCCAAGAAAGTGTACCTCTAGATCACAGTCAAAAATTATTTTGGGACAGGCTCATGCCTGTAATCTCAGCACTCCGGAGGCAAAGCTAGGAAGCCTGTTTCAAGTTCTAACCTCCCTGATACACAGTCAGCTCCATGACAGCCTGGGAACAGATCTGAGACCGCCTCAGAAATTTCTGTAACTTCTAAACATGCATCATTAGTTTTGCTACCAAAAACCAAAAAGCTCTAGTCAAAATAAAACATATGAAGCATGAACTTGTTCTAGAATATTGTTTTAACTGTGTAAAGATGTGTTACATTTGTTTATGTTGCAGAATATTACTTTAAGTGTGTAAAGATGTTACATTTGTTTATGCTGCAGAATATTT
>NC_022021.1:32503532-32510152 GCF_000317375.1 Microtus ochrogaster | reverse complement strand
CAGAATATTACTTTAACTGTGTAAAGGTGTGTTACATTTGCTTCTGCTGCCTTTGTTAATGATGTAAGAATGTGTTACATTTGTTTAATTATGAAAAGATGTGTTGTTGTTTCATCTTGCTGGCTTAAGGCATCTGATTAGTCTAATAAAAAGCAGAAGGATAGGCAGGGCTGGAGGACAGAGAGAAATAAGAGAAGATGCCCAGGGACAGACAGACAACTGCCAGTTAGCAAACACAGAGTAGAACATACAGAAAAAAGGTAAAAAGTCCATAGGGCAAAACACAGATGAAGAAAAACAGATTAACCACCACCTCAATTAAATGTTTTCCTTTATAAGAGCTGCCATAGTCGGGGTGTCTCTTCACAGCAATAGAAAGCCTAACTAAAACACTACCTATTTCTCATATAATTATATATAGTAACCACTCATTTGGTACTTACTTTAGGATTAGTTCTAACAGTTTAATGTTACTATTTCAGTGGCACTTCAATCAATAAGGAAAATATAACTATTCTCATTTTATGTAAAAGAATTATGCCTCAGAAAGGTTGGATAACTTCACATGTAACAAAGCTGAGGAAATAATCAACCTCCAATTTGTCAGACTCCAGGACCTACTCTTAATCCCCATGATCTAAGAGCACAGATTGGCTTTTAAACATAGAAGTGATGTTTTAAACTGTAGCTATCACAAGCATGGGTCCATCTGCAAAAAAGGAGCAAAACTGAACACTTTGCTCTGTTTTTTCTGAAACTAGTAAATTTAAGAACATAATTATGAATAAATTTCAAGGCTTTTGTCTACACTTATTTTTTTAATCTAGGCTTATTAGTTTGTATTTTTTCGAACCGTGGATGATATATATATATATACAGACATATGTATATACACACTTTCTAGTATGGGGATAATTATGAAGATTTTCCTTAAACACCAACAATATTGGGCTTATTTTCCCAGCCCCTGGCCAGAGCTGAAAGGCACATTGGCAGAGAGCGACACACACACAGAAGGTGAACTGTAAGAGATGAGCCTACTAGTTCTTACCTCCCGGATCTCTTATACTCTTTCTTGTAGGTCCTCTCCGGAGATGGTGATCTGCGGTTGTCCCGGTGCCTGTGTCTCTCTCGTTCCCGCTCTCTTAGAGGAAATAATACACAGAGCTGTGTTCAGCAAAAAGACTCAAAACACCATCACTTTGCTGAGCATTCCTCTAAAGAAATGGCCCGTGCCTAAGGAAATTCTAGGTGCTATTTCTACTACGCCTTCTTGGTTTACTAGAGGGACGGACACTGTCTACATGGGCAGTTTTCAAAGTCATATCTAGCACGAAACACTCAAAAGAAGTCTACTGACATCTCAAGACCTAATGAGCTAACCCTACAGCAGAAGCATCCAAAGATTCCCTTTACCTACTGATTTCTAGAAAACTCTATTTACTTAGCAAATAAATGCAGACTAAAGCACACAGTCAAGATTAGAACAAGTCTGGAATGCTTTTCAAAACCTTTTTTTCTTTTTGTAGGTTTTTGAGACAGGGTTTTTCTGTGTAGCCCTGGCTGTCCTAGAACCTGCTTAGTAGACCAGGCTGGTCTCAAACTCAGAGATCCAGGGGCCTCTGCCTTCTGAGCGCTGGGATTAAAGGAGTGCACCACCACCGCCCCACTCACATTCTGTTCTTTACAACAATGTATTCACTTCTCAGTCTCTCTTCTAAGGAGTCTAAATCATGTCCTTTCTTTTTACAAATCAAAGTACATGCCGGGTGGTGGTGGTAATAGTGGTGCAAGCATTTAATCCCAGAACTATAGGTATATAAGTCAGCAGATCTCTGTGAGTTTGAGGCCAGCCTGGTCTAGTAAATAAGTACCAGGATAGCCAGGGCTACACAAAGAAACCCTGTCTCAAAAAACAAAACAAAAGAACAATTCACAAGTTTTTGCTGGTCTGGAATCCAATAAAAACTGGCCACGCCTGTGTCTCTGTGGCTTTATTCAAGTACTCTGCAGGCGGGTTTACCTGCTCCTTTCGTAGCTGCGATGGCGGGACGGCGTTCTCCCCCGGTCATACTCTGACCGGTAGCGGCTATCAGGTCTTCTCCTTTCGGGGCTGCGGCCTCGCTCCCGGCGCTCCAGGGACCGATGCCTCTCGCCTCGCCCGTGACTGTGATCTCGGTGTCGGTGGTCATCATAGTGCTTAAGCCTTTCTGGGGACCTTCTCTCACTCTGAGCCTTTGGGAGTGAGTACGGGGGAAGGTGTCTAAAATGAGGGCTACTGCTATTGTTAGCACTGGGTGGAAAAGAACTGGAGTTGTTCTGGAAACTGTTGAAGTTGGGAGGTGGGAAACTGTGCGAGTGGCCAGGAGGGTACTGGTAATTAACCTGCTGGGGCATGACAGGAGGGGGCGGAGGGTGGGGCATGGACGGCGGGGGCACCA
Organism: Microtus ochrogaster; assembly: GCF_000317375.1. Classification (NCBI taxonomy): domain Eukaryota; kingdom Metazoa; phylum Chordata; class Mammalia; order Rodentia; family Cricetidae; genus Microtus; species Microtus ochrogaster. The sequence continues at coordinate 32,507,711 of NC_022021.1, read as the reverse complement.
TGAAAGGGAAAGTGCCTTGTCCGGGAGGTGCTCCAGAGACTGGTGGGTTATTAGGGCAAGGCATTGGCGGGGGCATGGGTGGAAAACAGGGAGGAACAGGAAAAGGGTGTCTCATCTGGTGGTTGGGGAAAGGAGGCCTAACAGGGCAGGGTGGGACAGGGCCTTGGGCTGACGGCGGCATGGGTGGAGGAAAAGGTACAAAGTCTGGTCGTGGAGGCATAAAATTGGGGGCTTGAGAGTTCGAGTATGTGCTCGAAGGTGCACTTGGAGGTTCATATTGATACTGCGCAGGAGGCTGCTGCGGATGAAGAAGTCTCAGATTCTGGGGCCTGAAAGCTGGCGCTGAGGGTCTGGCTCCATGTCCTCCTCGTCCTCGGGGACACCCTCGTCCTGGGTGGAACGACATTCTGTGACTTTTTAGAGAAAAGGAAAAGAGAAATCAAAACAGGGCCTCACCAAGAAGCACATCGTGGAGAGAATAGACTCCTGCAAACTGTCCCGTGACCTACACGCAGACACACACAAAACAAACGGAACTTTAAAGTAATTTTTTAAAAAAAGGTGGATGATGGTGACACATGCCTTCAATCTCAGCACTCAGGAGGGAGAGGCAGGAGGATCTCTTAGTTCAGAGACAGACTGGTCTACAGAGTGAGAGTTTCAGGACAGTTAGGATTACACAGAGAAACCCTGTCGAAAGAAGGAAGAAAGGAAGGAAGGAAGGAAAAAAGAAAAAAAAAGAGAGAGAGAGAGAGAGAGAGAGAGAGAGAGAGAGAGACCAAAACCTCACAGGATAGGGAGAACACGAGGACCTGAGTTCGAGCCACAGAACACATAAAAAAAAAGCCAAACATGGTAGATGTGCTTGTAATCCCACAGCTGGGAAGGCAGACAGGTGGGATGCTGAGGCTCCCTGGCCAATCATACAGTGAGAGAACATATATCAAAAAGTAGGTGGCACCTGAGGTCATCATCTGTTCTCTGCATGTATCTATGTGGATGCACACACATCACAATGAAAACAGGGTTTCCCAAATACAAGACTATCCCAACGATCCATTGTGAGGGTCAAATTTGAGCTAAACTAAGACCACCCCTCTTATGCCCTTTCCAAGACCCCAAGTTCTCTCAAGTTCCCAAAATGAGTTGAACTCTACCCTGTGTATGATGGATGAGGGTATGATTGATGACAGACACTAATCACATGGCTAATGACAGCTTCTAACCATATGCCTCAACCATGCCTGATGTGTTTTTAACTTTTTTCCTCTTTAATTTTGTACTTCCCTTCGCCATAACCAATCAGGTTAAATGCTAACTACCCTCTGACAAGGCTGTGACCCTTTGTGGTTTTCCCTATATAAGCCCTAACCTGTAAATGCTCAGGGCCGCTCTCCTCCACCTGCTGACTGGGGTGTTGGACAGCAGACCAAGCCTGAGGCTGTAATCAATAAACACCTTTGTGTTTGCATCCGATGCTGGCTCTGTGGTGGTTTGTATGGGGGTCTCGTGACACAGGCACAACACCGTGTGGTGGTCTGAATGAAAATGGCCCCCATAGACTCACAGGGAGTGGCATTACTGGAGGTGTGGCCTTGTCAGAATAAGTGGGCCACAGGGGGTAGGCTTTGAAGGTTCAGAACAGATGCTATATCAACTTAGCAAACTTGTCTGCATCCGACCCCACCCAATTTCCTGCTCCTAGCAAAGCTTATCTTACTACAAGCATTTGGGGCCCCATCTCCAAATGCACATTTGGAACAAGGTGACCACCACTCTCCACCCACCATTTCTCATCTTTCCCGACCACCAGACCCTTGACATAAGCACTTGAATGTCCAATCTATTCAACATGAAATATTTGCCGTGGCCTCCAGTCCTCCCTCAGCTTTGTACTCTTTCCTCTTCTTCAATAATGCTACTACAGACTAAATATTTCTGTTTCCTCAAAATTCTTTATTCCTGTGTCGTGATACATGGAAGAAGGGCCTCAGAAACCAGGATCAAAGAAAGTCACAGATATTATTAAAGTAAGTCATAAAAGTGTGGTGGCCCCATATGTTTATATTCTTGAATGCTTGGTTCCCAGTTAGTGGAACTGATTGGGAAGGATTAGGAGGTGTGGCCTTGTTAAAGGACCAGGGTAACTGAGGGTGGGCTTTGAGGTTTTAATAGCACACACCAGGCCCAGTGTCTGTTTGTCTGTCTGTCTGTCTCTCTCTCCTTGCCTGCCTACCTGCCACCATGGTTCCTACCAAAATTATTGTGGACTGACCCTCTGGAACTATAAGCAAGCTCCCAATCAAATGTATTCTCTTACAAGAATTGCCTTATTTGCTCTCTGCCTGTTTGCCCTCACCTTGTTAGCAAGTCCGCTCCTTCACTGGCAATAGACCCTACTTCTTTGGGATTCCAGCATACACTGAGTACCAGCTAGACAGCCAGACTCATGCACTGAGCAACTACAGAATTCCTGGACTTCCCATTGACAGCCATCCACTGTTGGACATCAGTCTATAAGTCATTTTAACAAATCCCTTTCTGTATATATAGACTGATCCTATAAATTCTTTAACTCTAGAGAACACGCATACACCTTCCTTAGATTTCTTGCTCTTACAATACTCTGTGCTGCTGCTTAGCAGGTCCATAAGCATTGCAGTCCACCCGCTAATCATATACTTGTACCTTCAAGGCCTACTTGCCATTGAGAACTGCAAGCTCAATGGAGAGGGCTCTACGTTGCTTCACTAACTCTCCTGGTCTGGTTCTTAGCCCTACACACAAAGCTCAATGTGTTATGACCATAGATCAAAGAATAAGCACAGTCCCTGCCCATCCCCTGTATCTGGCCCACTACCTACCCTCTCTCCTTTAGTCTCCCTAAACTATCATTTCCAGAATATCACTTACCACGTATTCCCTTGCATGGTCACGTATCCTCTAGATATGCTAGATCTTCCACTCAGAAAGTAAGTTCTACGAGACAGAAAGAGTAAAATATTTAAACACATTTTCAAAAATGCCGATGCCATGAAGTATTTTTGTTTGTTTGTTCACTATTATTTTAATAAGTTTAAACCCTCAAAACTATTTAGCCTATTAACAAAATTAGGAACATACTGAGCTATCTCCAAGTGTCCAGGCAAATTGCAAACTGTGTTCATTAGCTGTACTAACTCAAAACTAACTATTGCTAGGTAGACCAAAAGCACAGCCACGGCCCATCTCTGGTCTAGCGAAAGACTGAAGGAAAGACTTCCTCCATCCCTCACAGACATGTTTCCCTCCACTGTAATGCAGACATAAATCCAACCCCAAAATCACAATGAAAGCTGCACTCCAATTCATAGATACCTACAACCTTACTATCGTAAGTTATGATTCTTTACTTCCAGTCTCAGCTCTTCCCGCAAAGAACACTGTACACAATGACTTTTCAAATATTTGAACTGTGGCAAAAAGCTTTAAAACACATACACACACAAACACACACACACACAAATATTAAATGCAAAAAGCTTAAATGCGGAAACACCTTTCCAGAGGCTGGAGAATAGCTCAGCAGTTAAGAACACTTGGGGCTCTTGCAGAGTTCAGTTCCCAGCACCCACGTTGGGTGACTCACAATTGCCAGGAGATCCAATGGCCTCTTCTGGCCTCTGGAGGCACCTGCACACACATATAAATACGAACATGTAGACCAGTGGTTCTCAACCTTCATAACGCAATAACCCTTTAATACAGTTCCTCCCGTTGTAGTGACCCCCAACCATAAAATGACTTTGTTGACCCAAAGGGGTTGCAACCCACAGGCTGAGAACCACAGAAACAGACACACTCACTGTGATGGTTATTCTTGGTTGTCAATGTAGCTATATAGGGTACACAACCTGTGAGGGGTTAACACTTGATTTGATGTGGGGCGATCTACTTCTAACCCAGATCTAGATCTAATCTGGGCCACACCTTCTTCTGGGAGCCTACACAAGGACACTGAAGGAAACTCTTGCTCTTTGCCAGCTTACTCTCCCCTTGTTAAAGTCCATTCCTTCGCTGGCATTAAAGCCTAATTCTTCAAGACTCCAGCATTTATTGAAGACCTGCTAAGACTATCCATCAAGGATACCCTCAAGGACTGAGCAACTACTGATTCCTGGATTTTCCATTTATGGCCAG
>NC_022021.1:32495077-32503392 GCF_000317375.1 Microtus ochrogaster | reverse complement strand
ACACACACACACACACACACACACATATGAACATATAGGTACACATACATAAAAATAAAATTTTTAAAAATGCTTAAGTCTTTACCAAACATACAAAGGAAAAATTGCAAATAATTGAGCCCTATCAATTACTGTTTCATAAGCAGCAGCCACCAAATAATATGATTAATGATTACTCCTCATTCCAATACACTCATGATTAAACTTGGGAGCCCAAGAGCTACTACTGGCATCACGGGCTCCTCAGAGCCGACAGAATTCAGAACAAACTCCATGCTCAGCATTTGAACCTGCAGCCGACCTCTCCCAGGCTTATCATCCTATTTCCTTCTCCACAAAGCCCCTCTCAGCCCGAACTCTCACGGCACCGCACCGTTGGCCGCTGGTCAACACGGCAAGCGCTATCATGAAATTTCTTTGCTACCATTGTCCCTAACTGTGCATCCACCAGCCTCTTACTGAACCTCATTTGTGAAGCACTCCTGATTTCCTCTGGGAACAAGATCTCATCCCTTCTAGACTGCTACTGCTTAGTCTAAACTCGCTTCTTTTACCGAACTTACCAGAAACGGCCTCACGCGCCAGTCACCGGTGCCCATGTTGAACTCCTTCAGTAAGCTACGAGATCCTTGAAATCGTGGGTTCAGTCAGTCATTTCTGCATCCTTCAGTTTCTGCACAGAATACATCGCAGGCAGGTTGGACTCTCAACGTGCGCCTTTCTGTATCACTAAGTTTGCATTTCCCTCTGCTTCTCCTCCCCACCAACGTGCATTACTGAAACCACCCGGGGAAGCAGACGCTTTCACTGATTCACACCTCAGGGCCAGATCACCTGAGGCCCTGTCCCAAGCTCTGTAAGACTCAAAGAAGATTATGACAGGACTCAAAGATCTCAAACCCCATATACGAATGTTTAAATAATAATAATAAAATATCCCCAACAGCCGGGCGGTGGTGGCGCACGCCTTTAATCCCAGCACTCGGGAGGCAGAGGCAGGCGGATCTCTGTGAGTTCGAGGCCAGCCTGGTCTACAAAGGGAGTTCCAGGACAGGCTCCAAAGCTACAGAGAAACCCTGTCTCGAAAAACCAAATATATCCCCAACACAACAAAAGGAAAACTGCAATGGGAGAAACACAAGAAAAAAAAAGGATGTAAAGAGACGGAGATAACAAAAAGGAATAGTAAAGCGAGAGGTGGGCAACAGTCAGCATAATTAACACCTCTGGACAGTGTAAAAATGGAATCGAACACTCACTGCCACACGAGTCTACAGTTAGAAAAGCTAATAAATACTGGACCGCTGTAAATTCATTGTAAATGGAAAATGCCTATTCCTGGGCTGCCATTTGAAAGCAGGGAGACCCAGGGAACTATTCTGAACAGTTTACAAGTCCAGGAACGTCAATCAACACACGGAGTTGGCGACAAGTCACCGAGACCCCGCACTTTGCCATGGTGGAACCCTGAAGCCCGGCCTCTCCGCCTGACGGATGCTCAATTGCACGTTCGCCGGTTTGCATCTCCCGCCAGCCTGCGAGGTAAGCGCGGGACTGCGGACTCGCCTCCCCTCCGACCTCAGGCGGCCCCGGGGCCTGGACCAAGGCTTGCGCTCCACATATGGATGACCGGGAACCCATCCCGTCTCTGCGTATCTGCGGGATCTGTAGCTAGGGTCGCTCTTTCGCCCTCGGCAGCAAATCTACAGCGAAGCTGCCAGACCCAACTCCTAGGATCATTTCGCTCAGCCCAGGACTCCATTGAAATCCCGACCGTCAATCCTGGCTCGCCAAACACCCGCCAAGCGCCCCCATTTACCTACAGAGAGCCCCCGGGTCGCCGCCGAAGCAGAGCCTGGTTACTACAACAGCCTCCACGGCAAAGGCACCGCCCGCGCCTCCGGAACAGGAAACCCCGGGAATTAAAAAGCAAACCTGAAAAAGCTAAGCCTAGGGAGGGAAAACTCTCCGGAGCGCATCTCAGCACCTTTTGCGCCGTGATTGGCGGGTCAGCGAGAGTGACGGACATCCAGACCAATCGACACTGCCTATAACTCTCACTCCCCGCCCCTCCACCTTGACGTCCTCCAATCCGGAAGCGCAACCGGGTGAGCGCGCGTTTCCGCCGCGAAAGGGCATCGGTGCGCGCGGCTTGGAGATGCCCGGCTCCTCTCCGGGTGCCTCGGGGTCACGGCGGCCAGAGTCGCGCGGAGACATGAGTGACACTGGAGGGGACTGCACGCGCCTCAGGAGCTACCCCCGGCTCCCGGTGTGGGTGGTGGAAGATCACCAGGAGGTGAGCGGGGCGGGCGGCAGAAGCCCCCGAGCCCTGACAGGAGGGATTCGAACCCCTGCAGTCTGCAGAGCCCTGGCCAGCATCTGACGCTGGCCGCCTCCTGTCTCCCGCCGACGATGAGAGCTGACCCCTCAGCTGTGAAATGGGCACCATAATCGGAGATCCTGTTATATAGGGCTGTTACTGAGGTCATAAGTCTGTAGCGTTTCTGAACGTTTTATAGCAGTGCTGTAGTAACGTGGGTTCCTTACGTAGACTTCTAGTAGACTAGAGGTCCGTGAGTTTGGAGATTTATTTAAAGGACTCATGGGGAGGAGGTCTCTGGATATAAAACAAGAGGGGTTAAGAGTGAAGCTCAGTGTTACTGCTTTTGACATTGACCTTGGGTTTAACCCTTCCCCCTAATGGAGGAAGGGGACTTACTAATGGAAAAAAGATAAAAGAGGAAAAGAAAGTTGATTTCTGAGACACAGTCAACTTTGGGTTGGTCTGTGCTTTCCAGTTTAGTAGTAAACCTGGACACATAGCAGGGTGTAAGAGTGGCCTCGGGCCATCATCCTAAAGGAACAGAAAATGCCCTAAAACCTTTAGAGTATCTGGAACACAGAGTGGCTGAGCAGTTGGGTGATAAAGACGGACATTTTTGTCAGCACCATCTACAAGAGAGTTTATATTTTCCCACTTTTGAACACCTTGATGCACTTCAGGTTTGTGCAGTTATTTTTTTTTATTTAGAGACCATCTGCACTTGACAATATGTCATTCTTAGTGTGTGTGTGTGTGTCTCTGTTACAGGTTCTGCCTTTCATATACCGGGCCATAGGTTCGAAGCATCTTCCTGCCAGTAATATAAGCTTTTTACATTTTGACTCCCATCCGGACCTCCTTATCCCTGTGAATATGCCAGCGGACACTGTGTTTGATAAGGAAGCACTCTTTGGGTAACACGATGCTTTTAATCATATTTCATGTGTTTGAAATATAACATGTAGCCAGAAAAAACAGCAGACTTGGTTATACTCATGTATTTGTTTTTCGTTTTTGTGTGTTTATTTATTTACTTGTTTGCCTTTTTTATTTTGTTCAAAACAAGTTTTCGACAAACTAAAAGAGCCAAAATAGAGACCAGGCATGGTGACTGATACCTGTGATCCCAGCCCTTAGAGCACAGGGACAGGAGAATTACTGTTTGAAGACAGCCAGGGCTACATTGAAGCCTCTTTATGGTTAAGTGTCCATTGTCAGTTCGGCAGCATTTAGAATTATCTGTAAAGTGGACTACAGGACTTGGCTGTGGGTGGATTACTAATACTAACAGTGGGTAGACCCACCTACGATGAGTAGTGCCCTTGCCAGCTGGGGTCCTGGTCTGTATCAGTGGAGAGAGGGACATGAACTGTACCTTGAATTCATCGCTGGTTCTTGATTTTGGATGCTTCAAACTTGCCACCTTGACTTTGTTGCCAAAACCCGTTACTTTGGTCAAAGTATTTTATGGTGGCCACAGGAGAAGAAACTAAGAGGAGCTTGCACTATCTCCCTCCCTCCCTCCCTCCCTCCCTCCCTCCGTGTGGGTGTGTGTGTGTGTGTGTGTGTGTGTGTGTGTGTGTGTGTGTGTGGTAATTTCAGTTTCCTGTCATTGTATCCATACAACTACTTGTCCCTGCCTTCCTAACATGAAAAGCAGTCATGAATGTTGTGGAAACAAACAGCAAGAGGTCATTCCAATAAAACTTTACAAAAAGAAACAAATTATAAGAGGCAGCCAAGCCAGCATTTGATGGCCTCTAATTTAGAGTTTAGAATGTTAGAGGAGACTTGTGAAATCATCTGAGTATGGTCTCCTTCCTCTCTTTCCCCTCTTAAAGCCTGGTGGTAGAGTACAAGAAAATGTGACTTCTGAAACAGTCTCATAAGCATTCAATGCTACATCTTCAGTTTGCCTGTCCTTTCTACGATTGTGTCCTTCCTTCTTCTCCGTGACCTTATTTTCAGGTCACAAATCCTGTTGACTTTCAGTTTTGTAAAATCACAAGCGCGGGGCTGGAGAGACGGCTTGGCACATAAGAGCATTTGGACTTGCAAAGCACGCAAGTGTGCTTCCCAGCACCTACACCGGGAGGCTCATAACCATTTTGTAGCTGCTCTACAGGACCCAGCTCCATCTTCTGGCCTCTGCATGCACCTGCACTCATGTGCACGCACACACATAATTAAAAAGCCAAATAAATCTTGAAAAATACAGTCATAGGAATAGAAGTAAAATTCATTATTCATATTCCATCCTTCAGAGATATGTCTTCAAATAATGGCTTCTCTTCTATAACAGAGTTCTCTGAAATTCTCTCATTATCTCATATGTAAAAGCATACTTTCAGTCGCCTGTAGATCTTGTAGTTGACTTTTTCCAGAACTCCAGTAGGCACTAACTCCTAAGGAAATGCAGTAGTCCCACCGTTTCCTTACTGTGTTCCACACGGTAGTCATAAAATAACAGTTCTGAAACTTTTTAGTATTCTCATTTTGCTTTTTTTTTTTTTTTTGGAGGCTGGAGTTTCAGCTTGTTATATAGCCAAGGCCTCCTTTGCACCCCTCAGTGGTGCAAGGACTGCATATACACACCACCTTACCTGAGTGTCTGCTTTTCTTTTAAACTCTTAGAAAATTAAGCCTTGAAAACAATGTGAATTATAGTTGTGTGTATTTACTTTAAAATTAAAAATAAAGTTTTCAGATGTCATCGTAAAATATCAAATCATTATGTCTGCATAAATGAGTTATTTTTGTAAAAATAAATACATTTTAAAACTATCGCATGGAATTTAAATGTTTTTAAGATCTAATTTTTGCCCCTGTAAACGACACCTGGGTTCTCTGTCTGTTTCTTCATTCAGTCTGTTGCTGTGTGTTGTTTTGGTTGAAGTATATGATGAAAGTTCTTACCCTCATAGACGTGATTGGAAAATGAAATAGTGTTTTCATTACTTACTCAGATAAGTGATGTTGTGACTATTCTTTGATCTTCCACCAAAACTCCACAGGCTTCTGAGAGCTCAGCTGGAATGTAAAATCCAACAATCCAGCCTCTTGTCTAAATAACCACAGTTAATTGAGCTTTCAAAAAAAATTGATTTGATTCACAATTCAGTCCCAGGTGCTTTTCCTTGAAGCAACCATTGTACTTCACAGTCTAGAGGAGGGGTCCTGCTGTTTTCCTCTTATTTCTACACAGAGTATTTTAGAATTACTAGTTAGGAGCAAGACTTAGTAAAACCAAGAACATTCTTCAGCAAAACTAGCTTTTGGACATGGGCGATTGCCAATTATGAAATCTAGAGGGACTGTTAATTGACCTTGTATGGTACATAGGATCCCAGTCCACCGGCAGGCTTGTGCAAATGTTGGCTCAGCGCAAGGGAAATCGCATCTCCGTGAAAACAGTTTTAACCTCAGGGGCCATACTCTTGAGACCTACTGTCTTCAAATCTTTGGGGAAGAGCATTCGCTAATAATTTTAATGTTTCTGTTTTTTTCCAGAGAACTAAGTATTGAAAACTGGATTATGCCCGCAGTTTACGCCGGCCATTTTTCTCATATAATATGGCTTCATCCCACATGGGCTCAGCAAATCAGAGAGGGCAAACACCACTTCTTAGTAGGCAAAGACATTTCTACCACCACAATCAGGTAATTTCTTCATTTTTGGTAAGAACTGAATGCTCGTTCCTTTGAATTCTTGTAATAACTTCCTAAATGCCTCCTTGCAGAGCCGTATCTAGGCCCAGCTGCTCCAAAAAGTCTTTGAATCACCAGAAACAGATTTTTAATTCTCTTGATCTCTTTCATGTACTCTTTGTATTTGTTACTAGTTAATTCGTTTTGTTTTATGACGTTCTCTGGAATTCTGGTTCCATTGCTGGCTAACTTCATCAAGTCTTTACACTACCTTATAGATTTATACAATCAATGGTGTCTTTTGTTCCCTGCTCTTCTGATGCAACTGTAGTGTGCTGAGTTTAACTTTTAGATTTGAGCCAGACAAGGTGAGTGGCAAATATCTATAATCACAGCCCTTGGGAGGCTAAGGCTGGAGGATGCTCAAATTTGAAATCAGCCTGAACCTAAGAGCAAGACCTTGTTTCAAAATGCAAAATAAGGATTGGAGGTGTAGCTCAGTGGTAGAATACTTACTCAACATGCCTACAGTCCCGAGTTCAATTCCCAACACGGAGAAAACATAAAATTTACCTGGGAATTGTGGCACACACCTGTAATCCCAGCCCTCTGGAGGTAAAGACAGAAAAAGGTCTGGGGTTCAAGGTCATCCTCAGCCTCATAGTTGAGTCTGAGGCCCGCTGATAATTCAGTGTCTGGATAAGCAGATTTCAGGTTTTAAATGTATTGTTATGGTTTTGGGGATTCAGGCTAAGTTAAATTACTATGCCCTCTGATTTGAGCTCTATGTATCTCAGGGTTTTATATGTGGTTCTGAACCAATATCCTCCAACTTGTGTCGCTACAATGTCTGTCTTTAGCAGTAGCAGTCCAGTTCAAAATTCTCTTGGGAGAGGAAGAACTTTTAAATCAATGTACACATAACTTTATAGGCCCTGAGTGATAGTAAAAATTGTGACCCTAATTCTTTTTCTGTTTTGATGACAATGTTACCTTTGGTGTTACATGCTTTTATCATTAATATGAGTAGCATCATCTTGATTTATGAAAATTGTGCTATAGTTTCTCTGTAGCTTTGGAGCCTCTACTGGAACTAGCTCTTGTAGACCAGACTGGCCTCAAACTCATGGAGATGCCACCACTGCCCAGTTACTAAACAATTTTTAAAAAGTGATTAGTACTCAACATATAACAAATATTGTACATAATATTGATCTACATAAAAAAAAGTGAATTTAGTATGTTGAGTGGGCCTAATAGAACCTGCAAAATCAAATCATTTTGTTTAGGCTGACACATATTTGTTGTTATTGTTCACAACAGCCCATCTTTGGTCTCCCAAATGCTGGGGTTAACAGTGTGAGCCACTGTGCCAGCATGATGTGGAGATATACGTATGAGAGACAGGTTCTCGATTATGTTGCCTTGAATAGCCTAGCATGCTCTGGAGACCAGGCTGGCCTTGAACTCACAGAGAAGTGCCTTCCCAGTGCCGGGATTAAAGGGTGCACCACCACACCAGGCATGGTCTTGGTTTCCTGAGACAGGGTCCTATTCTGGCACAGAGCATCACAGACATTTTCAGAAACTCAATATATAATTTCAGCTTTGGGAATATTGTGCTTAGCTCATAACTTAGTCCAGCAAGAGAAAATGTGTGAACAGCCAATTTCAATTGCGTGTAGGCATGAATCTCCGTTTATTTATTTGCAGAAATAGAAGCAAAGTAAAATTTGCTTATTAAGAATATGAGGCTTTGTAGAGAGCTAAGTTGGTAAAGTGCTTTACAGTATAAGCATGAGGACCTGTGTTTGATCCCAGAGCCTGTATGAAAAACTAGGCCTGGCACCACATACTTCTAATGCCAGTCCTGAGGAGGCAGCACCAGGCAGATCTGTATGACTTCCAGCTCCAGACCAGAAAGACTGAAGGGATGCCACCCCGGATTGGCTAGCTTCCACAAACACATACTGGCATGCATACCATACACAGACTAGAAATTTAGGTTAGGGTTACAGTGTTTGTTTTCATTAGGGTGTTACAGTTTTTAATAAATTTGCATTCTATTTTTATGTCATTGATCTGTTTTGAAATTGTCTTCTTTTTAATTTACAGCTATAGGTGCTAGGGATGGAGCCTCGGTTGGTAGGGTGTGTGGTTAGTGTGCTGGAAGCCCCAGACTCAGTCCCAGCACATTAGAAGCCCATGCCAAAATGCCAGCACTCAATGGAGACAGGAGAATCGGTACTTTAAGGCCAGTCTAGGCTATGTGAGACCATGTCACAAGTCACTTTAAAGCTATATATATATATATATATATATATATATATATATATATATATAT
>NC_022021.1:32483557-32494585 GCF_000317375.1 Microtus ochrogaster | reverse complement strand
AGAGAGAGAGAGAGAGAGAGAGAGAGAGAGAGAGAGAGAGAGAGAGAGAAACAGTGCACAATAAATCTTTAAAACAGAAATCTAGGACTCATGAAATTGCTTTTCATGTTAAAAATATTGTGTTTATATACTTTAAATAAAGCTATAAAATATATCAGAAAGACCTGTATTTAGAGAAATTTTTCTTATAATTTTTTCTTAAATAAAAAACTTACATTTTTTTAAGTGTGTGTGTATCTGTCTGTCTGTCTGCATTTGCCAAAGGAGGCTAGAAAGGGGGTTGGCTACCTTAGAGTTAGGGTTCCAAGAGGTTGTGAGCCATCTCTTATAGATGCTAGGAAATGAATTCTGGTCCTCTGAAAGGGTGGCAAGTGCTCTTAACTTATCCGCTCTCCTTCCCTTTGTTTTCTTATTTGAGTAACAATTTCCTTCTGATATTGTTGCTTACCGCACACACACCAAACCTGGGTAGCAACTCTCCAGTTCAGAAAAACTAGATTTTTCTGTTCTTTCTTTCTTTTCCTTTCCTTTTCTTTTCTTTTGTGTGTGGTCCCATACTCGCACCAGCCTGCCTTTCCTTCACAAGCTCTGAGATTACAGACAAGCATCACCGCACCTGGCTCCTTCTAGCTTCACGTTCCATGATGTCTGGAGCCGACATAACTTCCCACCTTCGTGCTCATGGCTGGTCAGCGGGATGGGAGAGCACTGTTGCACACACCTGTTTTCCTATCACAGTCACTGACCAGAACCTCCGAGGTGGCCACATCTAGCTGCAAGGTGGACTATAAAAATGCAGTCTTTATGTCGGGCAGTGGTGTGCCGCTGAGAACGTGGAGAAAGCCGTTTCTACTGTGTAGCGGTCCCTTGTTTTTGTCGGGGGTGCCTTATTTCTGCAGCGTCATAGTAAAGTCTGCTCTTTGCTCAATCCTTGAAATATTCTTTTCCCTTTGCTCCAGGGTTACCAGTACAGATTATTACTTCCTAAGTGATGGTCTCTTTGTACCTGAAGACCAGCTGGAAAACCAAAAACCATTGCAGTTGGATGTGATCATGGTAGAACCTTACAAACTCTGTAACAATCAGGATGACAGTGACTCCGTGTCTTCTGCAAAGAGGCCCAAGCTGGCACTGGGCGATAGAGAGAGCACTTCCTCTGCTAATGGGGACCCTTGCTCAGAAGAACTGTCAGGGGATGCAGGGACCCCAAGAAGTGACCATGCTTGCCAAGAGACATCATGCTCATGTTCTGGAGGCCAGCAGTACCAGAGCCCAGCCAGCACTGGGAACATTCTGGAAATGCTGAAGGATGGAGATGCATTTGTTTTAGATATTGACTTGGATTTTTTTTCTGTCAAAAATCCCTTCAAAGAAATGTTCACTCAGGTAAATGTGGTCTTTTGGAAGCATAGATCTTGACAATTGCATGGCATTTCTCTGTATTACAGGTAACAAGCTTTCTGCAAACATCTGGATAATTATCTTCGGCTTAAAGGTCATGTTTTCTGCCACATATTCTTCTGTTCTTTTCCAGTCTTTTAAAATTATATATAAGCTTATCATCAACCCTAATTAAAAATTCCAAAATCAGCTGGGTAATGGTGGTACTTGCCTTTAATCCCAGCACTTAGGAGGCAGAGGCAGGCAGATCTCTGTGAGTTCAATACCAGCCTGGTCTACTGAGAGAGTTCCAGGACATGTTCCAAAGCTACAAAGAAAACCTGTCTGGAAAAAAAAAAATTCCAAAATCTAAAATACTGCAAAATACAAAACTTTCTATACACCATGATGAATTGCATCCATAAAGTCCCCAGGTAGAACTTCTGCTTCAAAGCATCCATCTCAGGTAAAGATATCCACCTACATTATACTTTGTAATTTAGTAGCTATATTTGTATTTTTTATTACATGAACTTTTTTTATTTTGGGTGACAGTGGCTCATGCCACAGCACACATGTGGAAGTCAGAGGACAACTCTCCAAAGCCAATTAATTTTAAAATCATCAGGCTTGGTGGCAGGCACCTCTACCCTCTGAGCCATCTCTCTGGCCTAGCCGTATTTTTTGTATGAACAGAGATAACAAAGCAAAGCATAGTGGTACATGCTTTTAAGGCCAGTACTTGGAAAATAGATACAGAAGATCATGAGTTCAAATCCAGCCTGGGCTATGTGGAACCTTATTGCAGAAAAAAAAATGATAATAGGTAATTCCAGTTTGTTCCATCTGTGTCCATCACTAGCTGTGTCATCCTGGGAAAGATACTTGCCTTTCTGGCACTGTAAACAATCACCACAGCCTACTAAGTGAGTACCTCAGTAGTAGCGCACTTACCTAGCTTGCTCAGGGTGTGCACCCCCTCCCCCTGTGCTGCAAAATCAGTACTTATATAATAAATGAGCCCCAGCTCATAGTATTGTTAAGATCAGCGAAGTACTGAAGATGTGCTGCAGTGTTGTGCCTAGTACATTTTAGCTCCTACCTACCCCTGGGCCAGATGCAGCCACTTAGAAATGGAGCTGTCTAGTTAGGTTTTTAAGGAGTCTACTCCTTTTATTTAACTTACAAAACCTAGCTGTGTTAGGCATCCTTCTCTTAACTCGGGTTCTGTATGTCAGCATTCCTTCTGTACACCAGAGGTCTCTGTTGCCAGGGAAGTAGCTGCGTGGTACACGTGGGGCATCTTCTGTCATCATCACTGCAGACATGTGTCTCCCACGAACAGCTACAGTCTTTAGAGTTTGGGATATATCCATTCTGTTAATGGTATAGTGTTAGTCACAATTTTATGAACTGTTACCCTATTCGATAATTTTTATACTATATTCTGTCCAACTGAATAAACTTGTCCTGGAAAATTAGATCTGCTTTGGAAATCGAAAGTATACAGTGTGCTTGATTCTCCCAGACAAACATTGAGATGCTATCTCAGATATTTTCTTATTTATCACTGGCATATTGTTGGAAACCCTAACCTTGGGGGTTTTGTTTTGTCTTACAGGATGAATACAAAATTCTACAGAAACTTTACCAGTTTAAAAAGCCTGATAGTAACCTTACTGAGGTAAACCCTACACTTTATCTACCACTAACTACTACCTTACTTTTGTTTTTTGGTTGTTTATTGTAAAAGAGTTTGTATAGTTCTAGCCGGCCTCCAATTCAGCCCCCTGAGTGCTGGGGTTGTGAATGTGAACCTCCTTGCCTGACTTTAATAATATCTTGTAGCTTATTTAAATGTTCTCAGCTCTCTGGGTTCTCTGTGTGCATATAGATATTCACACATACATGTGTATTTTTTTGATAAGTGCCTCAGTACATAGAAAATCTTTTTAGCTACGTGAACTGGTATTTTCATAATTCGTATTTTACTTGTTTTTTAAAGGAATAACTGTAATCTCCGTTTTTCAATGTTTTTAAAGGAAGATTTGGTAGATATTGTTGACACTCGAACTCACCAATTAGAAGACTTAGAAGCAATTTTTGCTGATTTGTGTGATGGTGATGGTGAAGAAACTGTACAGAGATGGGCTTCAAACCCTGGGTAAGACCTCCTAAACATTTTCTTCCCCAAATCCTGAATTGTCCTTTCTAGCTACATTCCAAGTTTGTTGAATGGGTTGCTCTTTAAATTAGACTCAAGGGTTAGGGAGATGGCTTACTCAAGAAAGTGCTTGCCACATCGCCATGAGGACCCGAGTTCAGATCCTGAGCATCTATTTAAAAAGCCAGGCTTGATAGTAATAGGGAGGCAGTAGCTCACTGGTTAACAAGCCTAACTGAATTGATAAGCATCCGGGTCAGTGAAAGATTCTGTCTCAAAACTAACTAAAGACGCCGTCCCGTGTTGACCACTGCCTTATTGAGTATTATTGACATGCTCTCTGTCAAAGGATTTGGGGGTGGAGACAGGAAGATAGGAGTTGAAGGTCATCAGCTACATATTGAGTTACAAGCTAACCTGGGCTTTGGGAAATAAAGTTACTTTTCTAAAATAATAGTAGTAATTACAAGTTTTGTTAACAAGATGACCAGGTGAGATGGTATATACCTTGAATCCCTGCACTCAGGAGGTAGAGGCAAGAGGATCTCCTTGAGTTCCAGGCCAGCCATGGCTACATAGTGAGACCCTGTTTCAAATTAAAGAAGATGGTATTGAGCAACTTTTTATTTCTCAACCATCATTTGAAGCATGTATCCATGGTGAAGCTCTACTTTTTAATCATTAATGTTTTTTGTATAATGCTGAGGGCTAAACCCGGAGCCTGAGGTGGTTTTGTTTTGGGGTTTGTTTTTTGGTGTTTTGTTTTGTTTTGGTTTGGTTTGGTTTGGTTTGGTTTGGTTTGGTTTGGTTTGGTTTGGTTTGGTTTTTTTTGTAGCTTTGGATCCTGTCCTGGAACTAGCTCTTGTAGACCAGGCTGGCCTCAAACTCACAGAGGTCCGTCTGCTTCTGCCTCCCGAGTGCTGGGATTAAAGGCGTGTGCCATCACCGCCCTGCGCACTGAGTTATATACTCCTGTCCTGGTTAGGGTTACTATTGCTATGATGAAACACCTTGGCCACAGCAACTTGGGGAGGACAGGATTTATTCAGCCTATTCTTCCACATCACAATTCTTTACCAAAGGAAGTGAGGAACTCAAGCAGGGTAGGAACCTAAGGGCAGGAGCTGATGCAGAGGCCACGGAGAAGTGCTGCTTACTGGCTTGGTCCTCGTGACTTGCTCAGCCTGCTTATAGAACCCAGTACCACCAGCCGGGGGATGGAACTACCCACAATGGGCTGGGCCTCTCCCATTGATCACTAATTGAGAATATTCTCTACAGGCTTGCCTACAGCCTGATCTTAGGGAGGCATTTTCTCTGTTGAGGTTGACTCCTCTCAGATGACTTTAGCTTGTGTCAAGTTGACATAAAACTATCCAGCACAGCTCCTAACCCCAAAGCATGATTTAAAAAAAAAAATATCTAGTATGCCATTTGTTGCTAAGGCTAGTCAAGGTTATTGTGGTGTTTAATGACTGGGGTGGCTTTCTTCCAGAATGGAATCACTAGTTCCACTTGTACAGAGTTTGAAAAAACGGATGGAAGTACCAGACTATGAAATGGTAAATATTTTATATCATTGTAAAATTGATACAAGTAATTTTCTGGGTGGAATTTTTGTTAAAGTGGCTAAGTCTGTTTATGTTACTTATTTATATTAAAGAGTGACAAAATACATACTTTTCAGAAAAAAAATTTAAAAATAGTTTTCCAGGGGGGGTTGGAGAGATAGCTCAGCAGTTAAGAACACTGACTGTTGTTCCAGAGAACCTGGGTTCAATTCCCAGCACCCACATGGCAGCTCACAGCTGTCTGTGACTCTAGTTCCAGGGGGCATAACTTCCATAACAAAACACCAATGCACATAAAATAAAAATAGATAAAATTACAAAAAGATTTTTACCTTGAAAAAGATTCTTATTTTCTCTAAGAAGCAAAGGTACTATGAATCTTTTATTCATTTTTTTTTTTAAACTATGGCTTGCAACAGGATCTCATGCAGCTGCCTGGCCGGTAACCTTCTAACCTAACCCTCACCCCTAGCCCTTAACCCCAACCCTAACCTCCTGCCTCCACCTCACAGTTCTGGTATTTCAGGCACACACCACCATGCCCAGCTCTTACTACTTCTCTGGGGTTTTTGAGCTTTTACTGTGCTTGTCAATAGTCCTGTCTCACCTCACTATCCATAATTTAGTCTGTAGTTTCTAATTTCATCACTTTGTTGATTTTTTTTTTTCTGTTGTCAGACAAGGTTTCACTGTGTGATCCTGGCTGACCCAGAATTTGCTATGTAGACCAGGCTGGCCTCAAACGTCTTGTGGAAAGTGCTGGGGATGAAGGGGTGTGCTAGCATGCCTGGCATCTGTTCTTACTGAAGCTCTTTTTCCTTTCTCTGAAAACTCACTCGGTCATAAACCAAAAGAGAAAGAAGACAACCGTGTCTGGGTGCGTTTTAAATGTTAGTTCTTTGTCAGTAGTGACTGAGTGGGGAGACAAAGACATAGTGCTTGAAGCTTTCTAAGTCATGTGACTTACAGTCCTCAGGGCTCTGACTCCATGTCCTCACCGTCCTCACAGCTCTGACTCCATGTCCTTACAGACCTTAAAACATTCTAATGCATGCTAGGTGGTGATGCATGCCCTTAATCCCAGCACTCAGGAGGCAGAGGCAGGTGAATCTCCATGATTTTGAGGCCAGCCTGGTCTATAAGAGCTAGTGCCAGGACAGGCTCCAAAGCTCCAGAGAAACACGCTCTCATAAACACAAATCAAAAACAAAAAATTCATATCCTTATCATCCTTAAAACGTTCTGACTGCATATCATCTTATAGACCTTAAAACACGTATTTTCTTTTTGACCCGATATTTGAGAAAACTAGAAACTTTAAAAGTTGAAGTGAAGCCAGGAAGGGTTTCTCTATTGTTTCCACACTCTGGCAGTGGCGGCTCTAATAGCAAGTTCCAGCCTAGCCTGGGCTACATGCTTCCTTCAAAGTTACTCTGGGCCTAATAGCAACACAATCAGGTGCATTTCTCAGATTGTTAAAATGCCAGAGCTGAGACTCCATCCCCTTACCTCTGAGTCTGCTGCTCTGTGTCATCAGTCAGAGGAGTTTTAATGTTTTCTTTTGTTGTGGAATGCTGCCATACCTCTTTATTTGAAATGGCGTTTACTAACTTAATCGTCACTTATTAAATAGATAAGTGAATAGCAGCAAAAGAGTATCATGGTTAATGCTTGCTAAGCCAAAGCGTGCTCTTTTGTGAAAATGGCATTTGTTAAAAATAACACATCAGAGCTGGAGAGATGACTCAGCAGTTAACAGCACAGGCTGCTCTTTCAGAGGACTCAGGTTCAGTTGCTAGCACCCACATGACCACTGAGAATCATCTGTAACTGCAGTTCAGAGGATCTGATGCCCTGCTGTGGCCCCTGTGTGGCACTGCATACATGTGGGTGCACATATATACATGCAAGCAAAACACCTGTACACACAGAAAAAGAATGATGGGTGTAGGATACTTGGGGTTTGAAAGTGCTGATATACTAAATGTGTGTTCAGATAAGTGTGCATAAAGCATTCCTTGATTCTTTGTGCACGCTCTGTCTCATCACAGTGCACGTGTAGTGGTCAGACTATATTGATTCTCTCCTGCTCTTGTGTGGGTTCTTGAGATTGAACTGAGGTACAGCTTTTTGCGGCGAGCACTTTTACTGATGAGCCATCACACTGTCACCGTCAACTTTTATTTTTGAGATAAGGTCTCTCTGAATGTGAAGCTCCTTAGCTCAGCTTGGCTCACTGGCCAATGAGCTTTAAGGATCTGCCTGTCTCCTCACTGCCCCTAAGAACCTCCCAAAATCATTAAAGTGTCATTTAGAGTCTTTGTTTCCAGCACTGGGCTTGAAGCCAGTGCTTGTGTTTGCTAGGCTACACTCTACAGTGAGCTGTATACCCAGCTCATGGTGCCATTTTAATTTCTTTCAGGTTCACCAGGCTGGGCTAACCTGTGATTATTCAGAACTCCCTCATCACATCAGCACAGAAGAAGAAATTGAGTGCCTTATTCAGTCTGTGTATTATCTACTGAAAAATCTTCCAAAGCCTACTCTTGTGACAATTGCAAGGTATGTGTGACTGGCTGAATAACAGTCCATCACAGATGGCCATGTCCTACCCTCTGGAACCCATGGCTGTGTTGCCCCTGCACAGCAGAGGGGACTTTGCAATGTGATGAATGCAAGGGTTTTTAAGTGATTTATCCTAAATTACCTGAGTGGAACCAGTGTTGTCACAAAACTAGTAAAAGAAGTCTGAAATAGCATAATCAGAGAAGGAGCTAATATTTGGAAGGGGCCATACTGCCAGCTTTGAAGATGGAGAGTAGGTCTCCTCAGCAAGGAATGCAGGCAGCATCTAGACTAGTAAAGGTGAAAGGAAGAGCAAAGCTCTCCTCAAGCTATATTCTGTGAGTATGTACACACGCTCACAGAAGAGATGGCTAAGCAGTTAAGAGCATTTGCTGTTCTTGCAGAGAACCTGAGTTCTGTCCCAGCACCCAAAATCAGGTAGCTCACAACCACAGCTCCAATTCTAGGGTATCTGATGCCGATTCAGCACCCTGTGATGCACACATACATGGGTGCACACTCACACAACACAAACACACAAAAATAAAATTTTAAGGAAAGAACATTCCCTTACTCTGAAACAACACTGTGTCACCTATTCGGGGCTTGTGAGCATTAAAGAGCGGGTAGGTCATGATCTGGAACGATGGCTCTGTGGGTAAAGTGCATGCCACTTAGTACAAGGGCTGGAGTTCAGCCACGGTAGCACATGCTTGTCATACACACTTGAGAGGTAAAGGCAGGAAGGTCATGGGAAGCTTGAGACCACCCTGGTCTACATAACCAGTTCAAGGCCGTCCAGGTCTGCCTAGCAACATCCTGTCTCAAAGCAAAAGTACAGAAAGTTGGTCATTGTACCTGTCCTACAGAATAGCTTTTTAAAAATAATGATAAAGAACAATTCTTGTAAAGCACCTAAGGTAGGTAAACATCCTCCAGGTCTCAGGAACCCGTGTGTCACCTCAGTGACCGCAGCACACACGGCTGTCCCTCCACACAGAACGATTCTGTCATACTCACAGGTCCTTCCTCTTTCTCTCTCGGCTGCAGGTCAAGTCTGGATGATTACTGTCCTCCTGAACAGGTTGACAGCATTCAGGAAAAGGTCCTCGGTGTGCTGAGCTCACTCTACGGGACCCTGGACACTCACCTGGTATATTCAGAGGAGTCTCCTCCATGTTGAAGCTCAAAGAGCACTAGGCTCCTGTGCAATGGGTACAGCAGCAGGGCTTTTGTCTGTGAGTCTTCCAGAGGACACTTTCATTTTTTGGCTTTTTGAGACAGGGTGTCTGAGTAGCCTTGACTGTCCTGGAGCTTGCTCTGTAGACCACGCTGGCCTCAACCTCACAGAGATCCGCCCATCTCTGCCTCCCAGTGCTGGGATTAAAGGCATGTGCCACCACCACCCAGCCAGAGTACACTTTTTATGTTAACTTTCGGTTGAAATCAGTCAGATATTTTGAATCTCAAGCAAACATCAGTTGTTGAATACAGCAATTGGGGTAGAGGTAGGGGATGTTTGTTGGTTTGGTTTTATTGTTTTTACATCGAATCTGTAAACCCCAGTTGATGGGGACTCTTGGCTATCTTTCTTGCTTTCCATGTTGTCTTTGATTTCGTGAGAGATTTTTTTCTCTTCCCCAAACAGAGCTTTGGATTAGATGAGATTTATTTATTTATTCATTCAGCTGGTGCTTATTTAGCACTCTCCTCTGCCTGACACTGCTAAAGGCAAAATGCCTGGGGGACACGAGAGCAGCAATGATGGGCTCTGGACAGTCTCAGGGAAAGAGAACAGATGCGTCTCTGGCATGCAGTCATGCTCAGGCACCCTGGCCTTACAGGAAGTAACAGTCTCAAAAACGATGCCAAAAGATCCTTGCCGGTCCATGAAGATACTGTGCTAAGGCAGCCTGTCTAAGGACACTGGAATTGTGCCCTCGTTTTTGCTAATGTTCTCCAGCATTGTTTTTATGCCAGAGGTCTGGTTGAGTAAACAAATTTTTCCTTTCTGTTGTTACTTGTAGGTTTTTTGGTGTTTTGTTGTTGTTTGGTTGTTTGGTTTTGGTTATTTGAGACAGGGTTTCTCTGTGTAGCCTTGGCTGTCCTGGAACTCGCTCTGTAGACCAGGCTAGCCTCAAATTTGGAGAACTACCTGCCTCTGCCTCCTGAATGCTGAGATTAAAAGAATGCACCACCACTGCCTGGCTGCTTGTATTTTTTGATAATTGGAAAGACTTCTGGGGAGTTTTCCTTCAGGTTGTCATTGTGGGCCTCAGCTGGCATTTAGTCACCAAGTGTCACTTTATTGGCAGTCAGGGTCAAGGGGCTAGAAAGTTACTAAGCACTTTTTGCTCTTGTAGAGAACTGGAGTTTAGTTCCTAGCACCCATATGACACACAACGTCTTATAACCCCAGAGCTAGAGGCCAACACTCCTGTGGCCTCACAGCACCAGACACTTATGTACTAACCACATACAAACACTTAAATAGAAATAATCTTAAAAATCAAGATGAACAAATTTTTCTGATAAACCAACTTTTTAAGGAAAAGTAGGAAAACTACATCTTTGTGACCTGACAGAAATATCCAAGGCCATAGCTGCCTTCCACTGACCTCCTCGTGTGTCTGAGCTCTGTGGGGCCTCCCATAGGTGAGCACAGAGCAAGACAAGAAGTGAAGAATCATTTATTGCTTGAGACAGCCAGGAGAGCACTGGGGACCTTTTCCAGAGTAATCTCTCCCCAAATAAGGAAAGGAAGGAAATTGTGTTGGGGAGACTTGTACAAGTTTTTCCTAGAAAGACCTATCACTGCATAGAGAATATTTTTCTGCTGTATGCATTTGGAGATCATGCTTTATGTATTTATAAGCCAAGTTTGCTCTCGTGACCCAGAAGAAGTAGGCTCTTCTGGCTGGATTAAACTCGTGGGGAGGGGGAGATGTGCTTTAAGGAATGTAGCATCTCCCCTGCCCTGCCTCTGCAGACAACAGTGTTTACAGTGCTCGCTGACCACGGGAGTTATTTCCTCAGTTTACCTTCTTACCTTCTTCCTGCATTTGGCTTCACTTTTGTTCTCTAGTTGGTCTCTTTTCCTTTAAAGGGTGAGATGACGTGTAAAGAAAACAGAAAGTGTCCATCGTTCACCTGAACATAGCAGTGGCTCCCGTTTCTCAGCCCTCATCTGCACGTGCGCCCGTAGAGTTGTGTGACCAAAATCAGTTACTTGGCTGCAGCTAGTACTCCAGGACACGTGACCATTGTTGCGCGGTAGATGGAAGCATATTCTGTGTGTGTGTGTGTGTGTGTGTGTGTGTGTGTGTGTGTGTGTGTGTGTGTGTGTGT
>NC_022021.1:32471819-32483457 GCF_000317375.1 Microtus ochrogaster | reverse complement strand
TTTCTCTGTAACTTTGGAACCTGTCCTGGAACTAGCTCTTGTAGACCAAGCTGACCTCGAACTCATAGAGTTCCTGTGAGTTCCTCCTGCCTCTTCCTCCCGAGTGCTGGGATTAAAGGCGTGTGCCACTGCTACCTGGCTATATTCCATTCATTTTTATAGTGACCATATTTCCCTCTGGTGAATTCTCTTGTTATTATAAAATTTTGTAATTTTTTTTATATATTTTGAAAATTTTCTGTTAAAGTTCTGTAAATAGGCATTTTTTATGTATAAATCTTTCTGTGTTGAATGAAATTAAATGCTATGTTTGTCAGTTTTAAGGCTTCTAGGTCAAACTATATCACTACCTGTTCTCGATGTCAGTCTGCTGGTTTCATTGGTTTTTACCTATGTTTTATTTTGATTTGTTGTTGTTATTATTGTTGTTGTTGGGAAGAGTTGTTTCTATTTATTATGAGTCCAGTAAACATCATTTTTTTAACTTGGGTCAGATAAAAGTGATACATACCTGTAATCTCAATATCCAAGCTGATGCAGGAAGATTCCAATGAGTTCAAGCCCAGCCCAGGCTACATAGACTTATCTCAAAAAGAGAACAAGAAGTCTATTTCCTTTATTGGCATTCCGGTGTTTAAGGTGTTCCCCTCCCCACCCCCCACCCCCAGCCCTGTGCTCAGTCCTACTTGTCGAATGAAGCCCAATTAGTAAAGACAGGAAGCTGTTTAACTAAGATTCCTTCATTTGTATTCCAAATACTGGTGACGGAATGGATAACACAAATAGCCGTGGAGTGAGGCTCTGCACCCACTGAGCCCTCTCTCCAGCCTCTGAATCCTGAGTTTCGAAGCAATGTTCTCAGACGTTCTGTGAATAATGATTCTTAGTGTCAGAGGTTTTTATTCCAAAAGAGAGGTTTTCACCATTACGAAAGAAGTTAATAGAGGTTTAAATAGTTATTCATAATTTAGAACTTTTCTATTATGATCAGTATAAGCATCTATTGACAAACATTTTTGAAAATTTTTTTATTATTATTTTAGTGTTTTTTGTATATAGATGTTTTGCCTGTATGTATGGGGGCCAGAAGGGGGTATAAAATCCTTGGAACTCGAGTTACCAGCAGTTATGAGCTCCCATTGGGTTCTGGGAATCAAACCTTGGTTCTATGGAAAAGTAACCTGTGCTCTTAACTGCTGAGCCATATTTTAATTTTTATTTAAAAAGGTTTTTTTCATACAGTGTAACTCTTCCCACATCCTCCCTACCCACTCCATGTCCTTTAAAAATAAATAAATAAATAGTATAGAGTTCCTTCTGTATAGGCTAACTGCTCCTGAGGGGACTTGCCCTAGAATGTGGTTGACATACCTGTAACACACCACTGGAAAAAACTGGTTTCCCCTTTCCCAGAAAATATCAATTGTAAATTTGTAAATACTAGCTTCTTGGTTACTGGTGACCACTTCCTCTTGGCAGTGCTGGGATTCTGTCTGATGTCAGCCTTTGCAGGTCCTGTGCAGGCTGCCCCAGTCTCTGGTTCACATGTGTATCCGCCTTCTTACGTCTGGAAGATGCTGTTTCCTTGGAGTCGTCCTCTGGCTCCTACAGTCTTTCGGCCTCTTCTTCCACGTAGATCTCTGAGTCGGAGGGGAGAGATTAGATGAAGATATTCCATTTAGGGTTGAGTGCTCCTAAGTCTTTAACTCTGCAATCACCCAGTTGTGGGTCTCTGTGTTAGTCACCATCTACTGCAAGAAGAGGCTTTTCTGATGCAGTTGAGCAATGCTGTGATCTGTGTGTATAGCAGCATGTCATTGGAAGACATTTTAGTGCTGTGCTCCTTTAGCAGAATAGTAGTAGGTCTTCCCCTAGGCCTAGTATTTAATCCCAGGTATTTTGCCCCTCCAGTGGTGTCAGATATGTCTTCCATCTCATGCAGTGATTCTTAAATCCAGTCAGAAGTGATTGGCTACACCCATAACCTTTGTGGTCACTATTGTATCAGTATATCTTGCAAGCAGGTCTTTGTTGTCTGATGATTATTTTCTCCTCCAGCATGCAAAGGACGTTCTATCCTATGAACACTAGTCAGCAGGGATGAAGCTTTTAGTGACCAGGTTGGTTTCTCTGTGTTTGACAACATAAGAACTTTGTGTCTTCAGCAACAGGGCCTTACATTCATTTCTGGACAATAGTCAATAGCCTGTGATGTTTAGGGAATGTCTATGGAACCCCTTTGTCCAGCCCGCTAACATTTTTGGCCTTGTACTTACATAGTCATCGATAGTTGGTCTTTTGTGATCTGTCCTCTTATGAATAAGATCTGATGAGAACTGTGTTCCAAATGCTGGGTAAGCATAACCTACAAATATCACAGCTTGAATTTTTGCCTAAAATTTTAAAAGCTAACATTTGACGTAATTTCCCAAAAACTGCATGTGTGAACTTTAGATCTCTCCAAATAGCCTGCTTTGGGCAAGCTTTGCTGACTACCAAAGGACTGGCACTTCTTCCCCACTTCTGGCTCTTTCCTTCCACTTAGAAGTACAGTGGTTGTCTTGCTCCACCCCTCCTTCCTAGGCCAAGGGAGTGAATGAAGGAACATCAGGATCTTATAAAAGGATTTGTTCTGCTCTCCTCATCCACTGGTTAAGTCTTTGAAGGTAGACCACACAAACGTGGCTCACAGTGGTTCCAGTTGATGGCCAAGTCAACCTTCCGTTGCTCAGAGATATAATCCTGCTCCTTGCTAGTAACTGTATCAGTAATGGTGATAATTATTTAGAAAGTTAGGAAAGAAAGCTGATGTCTTTTAGATTTCCTTAAGCCCTAATATAACATTTTCTTGTTAAATAGTTCATTAAAATCTTCTGCTTTATAAAATTGCTTGGAAAGTTTACAAAGTCAGCAGGTTTTTGAAATTCTGATAAAGAAGGAGATTATCTAAATGCAGTCTTTTTAGTTGCTTCATGGCATGGAGCTTTTTAAGCTTTTTTATGGTTTATTTTGCTTTTGAGTATTAATAGACTAGTAATTTGACTTTTTTCCGGCATCATGCTGAGACAGGCAACACAGCGCCTTAGGAAGATTCTCAGCTAAATAGCATGTAGTCATAAAATGTCAGCATATAGGATGTTTTAATTCAAAGCAAAGTACCCACAAATTAAACTTTATTGCAACCTACACAAATAAAACTTTACAAGCCTATTAAATAATGTAAATGAAGATATGACTATAGAAATATATGATATACTAGTATAAAAATATTCAGGAAGCTACATATTGACATTTCTGTAATCTCAACAGTTGAAAAGTAGAGACAGACAAAACACCATGTATTTAAAGTTAGCCTGATCTATATATAGCTAGTTCCAGGCCAGCTAGAACTACATAACTAGACCCTGTATCAAAAACTAAAAAGGTAACTGATATTGAGGGTCAAAGACAAAAATTGCATACCACTGGGGCTCTGTTCATTGCTCCAGTTCTGATATGCTGTTCCAGAGGTGTCTGCTTCCCTATGAGTGACCCGATAGGAGTTCAAGATTGGTGTTGCCTCCCAGACAGCCACCAGGTTTGTTGGTGTGGCTAGATCAAAGGCTAACAGTTGGGAATGGTGTTTGACTTGCCAGGAACCCTTTTCCCAAGTAGCAGTTCTCTCCTGTGCCATTCTGGGCTTCAGTGGTACCCAAGGCATCAGGCTCTTCTCAATGATGGTTGCCTTCATCATCTTTTGCATTCTCTTTGTCACATGAAGCCCCATGAAGATCTTGTTTCCTCCCTCCTTCCTTTCTAGAACTTAACTACATTCATTGCCCAGGTACTGGGGTTGCAGGCGTGAGTCCCCTTAGGATGTTTCATTGTAACTAGTAAAACTGATTTTAAACTTAAGATGTAAAAATGAAAAAATGAAAAGCCAGGAAAAAAATAAATACTAATAAATGGTTTAGGTTCCAGATGCATAACTATATTAATTAAAATTTTGTTAATTAAAACAGTATAGTACAGATCAGCAAACATGAACAAAGTAAGATCTAGAAATAGACCTGTGTTGGTTGAATAAAGGACATCTGGTTTAGCACAAAAGTAGTTCTCACCCTAAATGAAAATTTGCATCAAGTCCAAAATCAAGTTTCTACTCAGTAGGCTCCCTCTAAAGCAAGGATTCTGAACTTTAGCTGTTTTGATCTTCGGCTTCACCATCTTGAACATGTAGCTTCCAAGATTTCCCTAAGTAGAACTTCCATTCCACCTAGCAAGAATGCTGAAGATGGGCAAAGGAGACCTTTGGGAGATTTGTATTTTGTTCCTGGACCATCAGTTCCCAACTATGAGAAAAGCTGGTAAAAATAGGACCAGGCAGGTGTGGTGATCTATTCCTAGAGTGTTAATACTCAGAAAGTTGAAAAAAGGATCACTGAGTTATTGGCCATCCCAGGCTACAAGGAGAAGGTCGGGGCTGAAGAGCTGGCTCAGTGGTTAAGAGCACTGCTTGTTCTTGCTGAGGACTTGAGTCTAACTCAGTTTGCACCTCTAGTTCCAGGGGATCAATGCTGTCCATAGGCACCACACACACACGGTACACAATCATACTTACAGGCAAAACACCCATACACATAAAAGACAATAAATAACTTTTAAAAAGGAAAAAGAGGGACATGCTCATGAATTGGAAGGATTAATGTTGTGGAAATGGCTATCCTGCCAAAAGCAATCTACAAATTAAATGCCATCCCATCAAAATTTCAGTGCCATTTTTCACAGAGGAAAAGGAAATCTAAAAAATAAATTCAAAAGCCAGCAAGGTAGATCAGCTGTTAGAGGCTTGCCACCAAGCCTGACAACTTGAGTTCAATATTAAAAAAAAAAAAAGAACAATACCACAAATACCATGCTATCTGTTTCCAAGTCATACAAGTGAGCCACAGTAACAAATGTAGAACGGTACTGGCACAAAGCAACACACGGATCAGTGAACTAGGACAGAGGACCCAGATAGAAACCCACATGGGTACAGCTGCCTAGTTTTTAGCAGATGCTGGTGAAACTGGACATCCACATGTAGAATGAAACTAGAACACCTTGAAAAAGAAAAATCAGCTCCAAATAGATCAAAAATCTTAACAGAATACATGAAACTATTAGACAATTAATTATAGAACTACTTCAAGATAATTGGCATAGGCAAGGACCTACTAGATAGGGCTCCAGTCAGCCAGGAAATAATGCTGAACAATTGACAAATGGCATCTCATGAAACCAGAAAACTAAACAGCAAAAGAAGCAGCTGAGAAAAGAGATGGCGTACAGAATGGGAGGACAGCTTTGCTAGCTGTACGTCTGACAGAATTGATAGCTAGAATATATAAGGACTCAAAAAACTAACAAGAAACCCAATAATCCAGTTAATCAATGGGGTTATGAACAAATGGTTCTTGAAAGATAAGTGCAAATGAAAAATCTGTTCAGTGTCACCAGACATCTACATTTTTTTAATTCTGTAGTATAGATCACACATGTTTTCAGTTCAAGGGCATGAATGCAGAAAAACACAGAATGTTACAGCTGAAAGAAATCCTAGAAACAATCTCTTCAATCCCCTTAATTTCAGATGAAGAAATTGAGAGCCAAGAAGACTAGGACTTGCTCAAAGTCGGAGTCATTCAATAATGGGTCAAAGGTCAAATGTCATCCTGACATTAACACTTGGGGCTCCAGAAACCCTCTCCAGTGCTCTGTTGTATTGTTTGGCCTGTTTAAAAGAAATCTCCCAGTCAGGCATGGTGGCACACACCTTTAATCCCAGCACTTAGGAGGTAGAGACTTGAGTTCTCTGAGTTCAAGTCCAGTCTGGTCCATAGAGCAAGTTCTAGGATAGCCAAACCAACACAGGGAAACCTGTCTTGAAAAATGAAAGAATAAAAAAAGAAAGAACTCTCCCAAGCTTAGTGTGGTGGTACCTGCCTGTAATTGCAGGACAGAGGAGGCTGAGGAGGGAGAGTCAGTCATTAAGATAACAAGTGTTAGCAGGGCAGTGTTAGCACTTGCCTTTAATCTTAGCCTTTAAGAGGCAGAGGCACGCAGATCTCTGAGTTCAAGGCCAACCTGATCTTCAAATCGAGTTCCAGTACTGTTAAGGAGAAACCACGTCTCCAAAAACAAGAAAAGAAAGAAAACAAGCACTGTGGCCCATGTCTGTAATTCCAGCACCTGGGAGGTGAAAGCAGGAAGATTCGGGAGTTCATGACCAGCCTCAACTGTATAGCAGGTTTAAATCCACCTTCAGCCACATGAGATTTTGTCTACATAACAAATGCTGGCAAATGGGGATTAAAAAAAAATTTATACACCATTGGTGATAATGTAAACTAGGCCATAATATAAACAACCGGATTAGAAGTCTGAAGCCTAGTTAAGTGGGATAAAGATACAATGAAAGTGTTTAACTAGGTGTACTGAATTCTGAATAAGGAAAAGAGTTCTTGACCAGGTGGGTGGGGAAGGCGGCACGTCCAGAGAGAGCATCACTCTTCTTATACCTCACCCTGTGTACCTCTTCATATGCTAAGGCAATAAATATGCCATAGAATCTGGAATATTATCTTTCATAAAATATGCAAAAACCTCCAAACCATCTCTATATTTGTTTAAGTTTGATTACTGTGTGTGTGTGTGTGTGTGTGTGTGTGTGTGTGTGTGTGTGACATGCTTGTTGTGAGTATAGATATGCACATGCCACAGTATGTGTGTGGAGGTCAGAGGGCAGACAAATTTAGGGAGTTGCTTTCTCAGTGGGATTCAGGGATCAAACTTGGGCTTTTAGACTTTAATAACAAACCTTTCCTACTGAGCCATCTTACTGGCCTTCTGCTGCCTCATATCAAAGTGAAAAGGAATATCAGATGTCAACCTGATAGATGAAAAAAAGAATACAAGTCTAATTCTTACAGTAGTGGCACAAGAAGATAAAAGCCTCCTTGCTATCATATCAACATCATATACAATGTCAAATCAAAGAGAAAACCTAAGACCAGCAAACGTGATAAGATTCTAAATCCCAGCCTCCATGTTCATAAGAGGTGCCAAATATAAACACAGATTATGGAATTCTTAGAAGGTACCTTTAAAAGATGAAAGAGATGACCCAGCTGAGGACCAAGTGCCTATACTATCACTTGGAAAGTAGAGGCAGGAGGATTGTTTGGGGCCCAGGACCAGCCCAGACCTAAATTATTTCTCGTACCAGAGTAGAGGTGTGGGAATGAAAACACATCTCACATGACTATCAGGAGGGAGTTTTCAGGGATCCTTCATGAAATCCTGAGTTCACATCCTGAAAATCCCTGTGTTTATTCTCCAAACAGCTTTTATATCAAAATGTAAACTGAGCAGGAAGCTCATTAGCATTCTGTTTCCTAGGTAGCCAGGAGAATGACTGTGGTCACTTCCACAACTATCTATGCCCATTTTGTCACGTTTTCCTATCTGTGCCTGCTCTGTCAGGTAGACTGAAAACACCTCTTCCTCAGGTGACCTCCTTTATTACAGTAGAAGGAGCAGAACACCATTAGCAATCCTGATTTGGGCTATCTCACTCTCAAAGGCTAAGTGACCACCTTCTGTGTGGAGGCTGCAAGTTGTGCCTTGCCAGGTTGCTCAAAATTTTGACTGCCGTACAATGTAGAAATCTGGCCCCTACAATCCAATTTTTCTTAGTAATTTTAATAAAAACCTGTGCTTTGGTAGCAGGACAGATAATTGCATCTGCCTTAGGCAAAGACTCCTTTACTTAGACTAAGCTGTCATCTGAAACAAACATTTTAATCATGTGAGGTTTTTGTCTTAGACATCTGGGGAGAAGCTTTAAACCTGTCTGACTGTTGACCTCTGTGAATAAAAGAGATTGAGGGAGAGAAATACCTTTGGGCTCCTATCTCGGAGTCATACTTTTTAGTTAGGAAGGCTCATTATGTTTTATGAATAATCATGTTCCTAAAGACTATAGTCTCCTATTTAAAGGAGAGGAGGGTTGCCTGGGTTGAAAATGGTTTTTTATCTGGTTTAGGGCCCACCTCTTAACAATTTTATATTGTATTAAAATCTAGAATTTTTAACACATGCATTAAATCTAAACATTTGCAGGGCATGCCAAACTTTTTAAACATCTTTTAAGCAGTTACAAACATTATGAGGTCAATATCATAATTTTAGAATGAGAATTAACAATAAATCCATAATTTAACATATAACAATTTTTAAATCCATATTAGTCAAAAGAAAAGAAAAAAATTTTTTTTGATGTGTGAAAGTCTAATGAATTGTTGCTATCAATACCAGTTCCAGTCTCTGAGCAGCAGTTAAACCCTTAGGCTTCCCCCCTTTTAAGTGAAGAGGGGCTTTAGTCATTTTTTATTTTGGTTTCTTTTTTCCTGAGGGGAAAGTTTGGGTCTTAGTTTTTAGGTCCAAAATTTTAATCAAAATGAGTTTTGTGTCCCAAAGATTGAAGCAGTCGAATGTTTAGTCTGTGTCTTTAATTTAGCTCCAAAGCAAACAGGATTTAGACTGTAAGCAGGTTATTGTCATCGCAGTCATCCCAGCAGGGCCCCTGTGACTGTGTGTGTCCGAGTGTCCCAGGGATCAGGCACTTCTCCGTGGGGGTAGGGAAGACTGGACCAGGGCTCTCTCTCCTAATCCTCAGTGGGGCATTTGCAGCTACGATGTCATGGGGACTGCCACTCCTTTTTTGTACATGTAGTCATCTCACTTAGCGTGTGTGTGTGTGTGTGTGTGTGTGTGTGTGTGTGTGTGTGTGTGTGTGTGTGTGAAAAAAGCATAAACACATCCTCGACCCCAAATTAATATAGGGCTGGGTCTTTTTATAATTTATTGTAAGGGCTTTTTTTACCTTGCCTTAACAAAGGTCGTCTTGGTGTCACCATGTTAGATCAGTCTGCATCAGATTTGTCTGCATCTTTTTATCCTTTTGTTTTTAAGGAGCCATGGCATGTTTCACAATTTTTTATTATTAATCATATATGTAGTTCTTTTGTTGGAAGAGCCACTTATAAAATTTAGTATAATGTCCTTTAAGGGATCTTAAAGGATTTAGATTAGCATTATATAATTAGCATTATATACATTAGCAAAACATAATTGTACGAATAGCACCAACGGTCAGCTGGAAAAAGATTATTACTCTGGCCTTTAAATTGAGCAAACACAATTTCCAAGAATCACTATCTTAAAAGTATCAATTAATCTATTGCTTAATATAAGAAACATTGATCATAGTCAGTGCTCTGCTAAAACATCTCCTAGATTTTATCCTGCTCTTTTGTATTAAACAAGCTACTGCTTTAAATTAAGAATTTATTATTTTAACTAGCAAAATAGAAAGGTGCAATCGTAAAAAGCAGACCGCTTTTCCATAAAACTGCTATAGGAATAAGTTTTGTATTTAATATACAAACATACAATATTTGCTAAGGCTGAATCAAAATGAACATAACGTACTTGCTGGTTATATACTCTACCTGCTGATATGTACTCTACCTGCTTGAGCACCTGTTTGGCAGCTTTTGGAAGCTGTCTATTGGAAATTGGCTCATTGCTCCCTCTAAGAATGTCTCAAGATCTCCCATAAGAATATTATAATTAAGGCTTTAGCCATTGTATATCTCATTGAGAGTTTGTAAACTATCTTTCTTATAAGTTGTAAGTCTGCCTAGTTTATAAGATAATAGAAAAAAAGAAGGCATATTTTACTAATGATGCTGGCATAACTGGGTATTAATATGTAGAAGAATGAAAGTAGATCCATATTCATTGCTATGCACAAAACTGAAATCCAACTGAGTCAAAGACCTCAACATAAAACCAACCACACTGAACCTCACAGAAGAAAAGGTTAGAAGTACACTTGAAGGCATTGGTACATTTCAAACACAGCCCCAGTGGCACAGACATTGAGAGAAACAATTAATAAATGCAATCTCCTGAACTGAGATGCTTCTGTATAGCAAAGGACATAGTCAACAAGGCATAATATCAGACTATAGAATAGGAAATCCTATTACTAATCCACTCTAAAACATACAAAGAACTCAAGAGTTTGGTCGTCAAAAGAACAAATAATCCAATAAAAGTATATGGTACGGACCTAAACCAAAAACTCTCAACAGATGAACTTAAAATGACTAAAAGACATTTAAAAGATATTCAACACCCTTAACCATTAGAGAAATGCAAATCAAAACAGCTCTGAGATTTCATCCTATTTCTGTAAAAATGGCCAACATTAAAAACACTGATGACAACTTATGCTAAAGAGAATGTGGGGTAAAGAAAAACTCCTCCATTGCTGGTGGGAGTGCAAACTGGCACAGCCACTTTAGATACTAGTATGGCGATTTCTCAGAAAACTAGGCAACAATCTGCCTTAAGACTCAGCAATACCACTTTTGGCCTATACATAAAAGATGCTCAACCATGCCATAAGGACATATGCTCAACTGTGTTTATAGCAGAATTATTTTGTCATAGCCAGAACCTGACAACAACCCAAAATGCTCCTCTCTTATACAAATGATAAATGAGAGAGATATCAGAGAAACATCACCTTTTACAAATAGCTACAAATACCTAAAATATCTTGGAGTAACTCTAACTAAACAAGTGGGAAAACCTACATGATAAGAACTTTAAATCTTTGAAGAAAGAAATTAAGACATCAGACAATGGCAAGATCTCCTATTCCCTTGGGATGGTAGAACCAACATAGCAAAAATGACAATCTTACTGAAAGCAATCTATGAATTTAATGCAAATATCCATTAAAATTACAGCAAATTTTTTTACAGACCTCAAAAGAACAATCCTTTTTTCATAAGGAAAACAAAAACTCAGGATAGCCTGAACAATACTGAACAATCCTGTACAATAAAGGAACCTCTGAATGCATCATAATCTCTGGCTTTAAAACATTACTACAGAGCCACGGTACTGAAAACAGCTTGATATTGGTGTAAAAACAGATATAAAGACCCGAGGAACTAAATTAAAGACCTTGGATATCAATCTACATGCCTACGAACTACAGATTTTTAACAAAGAAGCAAAAATTGTGAAATGGAAAAAAGAAGGATATTTAACCTGCTTGTTTATTTTTTACAGACCTTTAACTGTCCTGAAACTGCAGTTCACTGAGGCTACCTTTTTTCAAACCTGCCTGTCAGCTCCTATCTGAAGCTGGGTCGCTTGGCAGGGGGCAGGACGATCTCTCTCCCTCTGCCAGCCTTCCTGCTGTACTAGGGACCAGGCAGTTCCTCATTCCCTGTTCTGCCTGGGAATAGGCCATGTTTTCTAAGTTTAAAGTCCCATCAGAGGTCTGTGGGGGGCAGCTAGTACATTTACAGATTCTCTGGCGTCTGTCAGCATGGCGGCTCTGAGATCTGTAGCGTGAGATCACAAGCCCAGGTAAGTCTACCTACGCCGGGTTTTACTATCTTTTTTTTTTTTTAATTTTAAGTTGAAACCATAAAATTAGGATAATTTTTGAATCTTGTCCTCTGTTTTGTTGGCCGACTCTGGGTGCTGACTGTGGGAGGTAAAATTAGCTCTGTAAACTTTGTCTCCC
>NC_022021.1:32462656-32471033 GCF_000317375.1 Microtus ochrogaster | reverse complement strand
TGTGTGTATGTCTGCAGACCAGAAGAGGGCAGCAGACCTCATTACAGATGGTTGTGAGCCACCATGTGGTTGCCGGGAATTGAACTCATGACCTTTGGAAGAGCAGGCAATGCTCTTAACCACTGAGCCATCTCTCCAGCCCCAATGTCCACACCTTTGTATGCCAATTTTGTCACGTCTTCCTGTCTATGTCTGCTCTGTCATGTAGACTGAAGAACACTGCCTTCAGTTCCAAACCACAGGAAGGTCTGGAGCCCCCAGAGGGAGTTGACCAGCCAGACTAGCCTAAATTACAAGCTCTGGGTCCCATGAGAGACCGTGTCCTGCAGCTCCATGTCTGATGTCAAAGGGCTTACTTAGATGGCTCTACCTTTCCGACTTTGCTACCCACAACACAATTCTCTCTCCGCCTGGTTCCATTCCTTGTACGCAGATATCCCACGGCTCTGGCACCTCTAGCATCTTGGGGGCTCTAATGCAATGTGGGCTTCACTTTCACAGCTTCACACAATGGCCTCTCAAGACCTCCATGCAGGCATTCCCCTGCCACACACCTGGCCTCAGAATCTGTCCTTAACCTCATGGGAAGATTCTCAACCCATGCATCCTTCATGACTCTAAAGCCAGAATCACATGGACACACTGCTAAATTTGACCTGCTTTGGATTGATTACCTATTACCTTTTGGAATGGTAGTGTTTAGTCTATACTATTATATGTTAGAAGTATATGGTTTGCTTTTACAGTGGGATTACAATTAAGCCTCAAAAGAGACTTAAACTGTGTTGAGTCTGTGAAAGACTATGGGGACTTTTGAATTTGAACTAAATGCCTTTTACATTATGATTTGGTCATGAGCCTGTGGGGGCCAGGGAGTAGAATATGTTGGTTTGAAGAAGAATGGTCCCCATAGGTTCATACATTTGAATACTTGGCCCCAGTTAGTGGAACCGTTTGGGAAGGATTGGGAGGTATGTGTGGTCTTGGAGGAGGTGTGTCACTGGGATCAGATGTTGAAGTTTCAAAGACTCCTGCAATTCTTCCCACTGTTCACTCACTCCAACCCCCTCACTCATGGCTGTGGAGTTAGATGTGAGCTCTCAGTGATTTCTTCACTTTGCCATCATAGACTTGACTCTTCTGAAACTATTGGCCAAAATATAAGCTTTCTTCTCTAAGTTGCCTTGCTGATGGTGTTTTATCACAGCAATAGAAAAGTAACTAAGATATCTGCCTCAGTATATAAAGTAGAGAATGCCTTACAGGGTGCAATCGTACAATGGCCAGCTGTGAATGGAAAGCCCAAGAATCTAGTGGCTGCTCAGCGTGAGGCTGGGTGTCCCAGCTGGTCTTATGGATGTACTGGCAAGGCAAGGGCAAGCAGGTGAAGAACACCCTTCCTTTTTCCATTATCCTTACATAAGAAAGGTGTGGCCCAGATTAAAGGTGTGCCTTCCAGCCTCAAGATCTGGATTTAAGGCATGTGTCATTCAGCCTCAAGATCCCGATGGCAATTGTGCCCTCCATTTCTGGACTATATCGTTCATTCCAGATACAGTCAAGTTCACAACCAGGAATAGCCATTACAACACCCTAATGTGGGCTTTGGTTTCTCAAGGGAACATAGCATTCTTAAGGATAGCTATATATACAATTTTTGGTGGCTATCCAAGTTACATTGTTCACAGTGTTTAAAAGATTAAGTAAGAACATTTTGTTATGTTTGTATCTAAGAAACTTGTGTTTAATGAGTCATGAGATCATGATGGTTCTTAGGTATTTGGCTCAGAATAACAGTCTGAAACCATAAAGGTACCTGATAGCACAAAACAGGTCACTGTACTTGTGAAGTTCCAGAAACGCAGGGAAGCACTAAAGAAAACCTAAGAACTTTATCCTCTTGGTTTCCCTTGGATGTTGACTTGCATACACTGCTCACATTAGGAGAAAAAAGGAGGACCCTGTTTATCATCCACTACATAAAGGCCACTCAGGAACAAGTCATCAGAGTCTAGTGGATGTCGTGTGGTCACTTCGCCCTGGCTGACTGATGACAGTAACAAGTTAGCTGGTCTCCATCTACCACCAGTAAAGAACTGCCACTCACCTGTTTTATTCCTCATTTCCTGTAGCCCCGTTAGAACTTACTGATGCTGTGGGACTATGGCCTGTACCCTCTAGCTTGCATTTTAAATCAACGCTGATTGACCTAGTAGCTCGGGCTTCTTATTAACTAGTTCTTACATCCTACATCTTAACCCATTATTCTTGTCTGTGTTAGCCACATGGCTTGGTACCTTTTCTAGCAAGGCAGTCACATCTTGCTTGCTTTATGTCTGGGTGATGACTGCAGACTGAATCTTTCCTCTTCCCAGAATTCTAATGGCCCCACCTCTACTTCCTGCCTGGTCACCTCGCCTATCAGCATGTATTTAAAATATTAGATTCAGAGTCCTTGTTTTGAAAAAAAAAAAGAGGGGGAGTGCTGTGGGACAATAGTTTTTTATCCTGTCACTTGTATTATTTTTAATAGAATGCTGATTGGCCAGTAGCCAGGCAGGAAGTATAGGTGGGGCAACTGCAACCAGGCAGGAAGTAGAGGTGTGGCAGTGAGAATTCTGAGAAGAGGGAAGTTTCAGTTTGCAGTTTGCAGAGGAAGCCAGACAAAGAGCAAACAAGATATGGCTGCCTTGCCAAAAAAAGGTACCAAGCCACATTGCTAACACAAACAATTATTATAGGCTGATATAAGTTATAAGAATTAATTAATAAGAAGCCTGAGCTAATAGGCCAATCAGTTTAGTAATTAATGTAGCCCTCTGTGTTTTTCTTTGGGACTTAATGACTATGGGAAACTTGGCAGGACAGAAACCTCAGTCAACATACTATTTTTTTTTTAAAAAAATTCTTATGAGCTTAATTATGACTAGTTTGTAAATAAAACCATTTACCTCGGAAACAGGACCCTCTATTCGGCTTGAGAGAGAGAGGCTGAAGATAGGAGTTCAAGGCTGCACCAGACCCTATCTCAAAATCAAAACAAAACTGTATATGGTTTATGTTTTATCAAGCAGCATTTGGGTTTATATGTCTGCTTTCATTGATGTGAAATATTTTAAGAGTTATTTAACATTATTTTTATATTTACTGAGTTTTCCAACTAAATCAATAATGTTCTGGGGGGATTTGGGGAATTCTAAACACTTAGTAAACACTTTTAGACACTAACAGAGATGTTTCTTTTTCTGCTAATTAGTTCCAAGTTATAAAAAAAGGGGGGGGCAGAGAAAGTCTGATCAATGGCTACCATTTGACCAAAGTATAAATAGCATATCTGTCCCCAGAAAAAAAATTAATAGGTTCTATGGTAGGCAAAATAAGGTTGTTTGCCCCAAAGAGTAGTACATTTGTATAATCGGCTGTGTTATATGGCTAGGGAGAATTAAAGTTGCAGTTAGGACAGTGGAGATTGGCGAGTATCCCGGCTCACCGTGTTGGATCCAGTGTAATCAGAGGGTCCTTATGCATGGATGAGAACACAGTGTCAGAATGATGCTCCCTGAGGAAGAATCTCCGCCAGTGACTGACCCTGAAAACACATGGGGACCACCGGACAATACAGTCTACCTCTACAGGTGCAGAATTCAAAGACACATTCTCTGGGTGCCTTAGAAGGCACGGAGGCCCTGCCGGTCCTTTAATTTTAGCCCGCTGAGATCTATTTCAAATGCATGATTTAAATGAAGGATTATAAAACTGCCTGTGTTGTATTTAAGCCACCAAGCATGTGATAATTTATTGCATCAGTGTGGGGGCTCAGAAAAGGACGCCAAAGCGCAGCATTTCGGCATGCTGAGCACTTTGAACTAAGGGAAATTGGAAGAAGGCCTAGGAAGCTGCTCGAGAATCAAGGTCCCTGGGATGTTGTTTTTTTCCCCCACGGTGCAGGGAGAAGCTTTTCTCTGCAGTCCCCTTATCTACCTACACGCAGGAGCCATAAAAAAAAAAAAAAAGCACAAATTCCCTGCAATCCTCTTACGGAAATTTCATTAACCAAAGAAGATTAAATTCATCAGAGGAAGAGACTGAGAATCAAACACCACGTGTACAGCCCAGTGAACTCTGACCCAAGCCACTGTGTGTTCTGTGGGCCCTTCAGTTCTCCTCTAAAAATATTCCACCCGTCTGGATTGTCTAGCCCCTCTACACCATCCCTCAGTTTTCCTTCATACAACGCCAGATGCATAAATGTATGAATCTTATTGAGTTATTGAACACTCTCCTTCCTGTAATTCCTTTAAAGCCCACACACCCTTTCTCTAATCTCTTGCCACTTTTTCATCCCACGGAAAGACCCAAGCCCTAGTGAAGTGGGAGAGAGACCTCTGCCCTTTAGCAGCAACAGTGAACTCAAAATCTTTGTTCATTACTCACTTGTGTAATTGAGGAGGTTGGACACAAGGTGGCAGTAGACTACCAGATTCGTTTGCACCTCAGCGCTCATCAGTATTGGTCAATGCTCAAATTCAGTCTTGATGAATTTTCTTATTTTTAAGGAAATGGCCTCTCCAGAGCTAATGGATCGAACCCAGGATTGTATGCATGCTAGGAAAGGGCTCGACCACTGAGCTGCTCCCCTAACACTTATTTTTTGAGGCAGGGTCTCAATGTTACCCACTCTGCTATCGACCTCTGTGACTATAGCCCAGGATTGTCATCCTTTAGCCTCGGCTTCCCTAATAGCTGGAGCTACACACTTGACACCAGCGCCAGCTTGAATTCACTATGAAGCTCCAGCTGCCTCCAGCTTTAGATCCTCCAGTCTCCGGGCCCTGAGTTCTGGGATTAAGGCTTGCACCGACACACAATGACTAATCCTAAGGCACTTTAAACCCGATTTCTGGCAATATTGGTTTATATCCACACGATGAACAGTGAGCAAATGAAACCACAAGAATATGTGTCCCAACAATAGAACACTCTGTTTCTAGTGCCTGGAACGCTGATGGTGCCCATAACAGATGCCCGATAAATAATTGAATAAAAGAACATCTTGTGCCCGATTTGCATGTATAAATTGTTAGTTGAGTCTCTTTTCACATTAACCTGAATATTCTGGAACGTGAGTGAAAATCCTTTTTCCAGGATTTGCTAAAGCAGCGCTATGCTCGGAGCACTTGTTTATTCAAATACAGTTGCGGTACATTCTCTGTGTTAGAAACGACACAGCCATTTCTCGTTCTGTAGCGCTTGCTGACCGGCCCAGGTGTATCCAATTTAAACCCAGCGGCCCCCAAGCTTCCTAGTCACCTCTCCTCACATGTAAGTGATTTGGAGGGAGCTTGTGGTCAGCCCAACAATGAGGCAGAAGCACCTGGGGACAGAAGGAACCGCACCTCTCAGGACTCGGTGCCTTTCACTGTCACCAGTGCTTTGGATGCCGGATGCTAGCTCCTCCCCGGGGGTGGGTGGTGGGAAGCGAGGGTAAGAGGTCATCTTCTATCGCCTGGCAAGCCCGCTGTGGCCAAAGGAGAAAGCATCCTCTCCGGAGACTTGCGGGTTGTTGCAGTGCGAACAGGTTTTCCCTGTATCTTCCATAGTTAACTGGAACTCCCTATAATGAGAGAAAGGAACAAGAGAAGAACTGGCATGTTTTTTAACCTAAATTCCTCATACCTCCTGGATGTGTGGAAGAAAACAAAGAAATCTCTAGAGTAGATTTAAAAACCAAACAAAAAACCCAACAAATATTTAAACATCAGGCTGAAATACTATCAGGCGTTGAAACAGTGACAAGAAAGGCCTGGAAAAGCATCCTGTAACAGAAACAAGTTGCCGTGTCTGTGGATTTTGGTCCTTGTTTCTTCACTCTTTGTTCTGGGTACACACACACACACACACACACACACACACACCACTCTCCTACCCCACCTCACCCTCAAACCCCACCCTTTCTTCCTGGTACAGCAAAGACACTTTACAAGTTGGATTTCTTTTAGAAATGTAAATTTTGTTACTGAGGGAGGCGAACCTACATAAACCTTCTAGCTTCTCCACCCTCATGCTGACTTAACAATCCCCCAGACAAGCTCAGCAGGGTAAGGCTTTGTTTCCCACTGACATTACTGTGGGCAAGACCTCTGGAGAGTGGGCAAAGCTAGCAGCTGCCTAGGTTGGTTTTCTGGGACTTGAGGACTGTTGTTTGTTAGAACCCTGACTTCACTTAAGCCTGCAGATTCTGAAGGGTTACAGATGGTTGTGAGCCACCATATGGTCGCTGGGAATTGAACTCATGACCTTTGGAAGAGCAGGCAATGCTCTTAACCACTGAGCCATCTCTCCAGCCCAAGCCTGCAGATTCTGAAGGGTTATCAGACCAGCTGAGTCTTGGCATCTGTCCTCATATTGTGTTGATCATCGGCTGCCTTCATCTTTCCATGGGGAATCTCTACTTCCGCATAGAGAGGTGGATGATTTGATAACTGCTTTGTTTAGAACTATAATGCATCGTTAGCATAGGCTTGCCTTGTCTCTCCCTCACTGGGCTTCCTTAAAGGCTGAAGAAACCTATCAGCCACCTTTTCCATAAACTCTAGACCATAAAAAGAGACAGAATTCAAATTCCTGGAAACATGGGCCTGTTCCCAGAAAAGGCGTGAATATATTAGGCTCTCTCCTTCTTTATTCCTCTCCTGTCTCTGACGTCTCAAACCCCTAGAACCGAGGAACTGGTGTGTGAGCAGAACTGCCCCTTACCACAGAGTAAAGCTTCTCTCTCATGCTTGTGGCTCCTGGACATTGGCTTTCTGTGGACTAACCTTCTAGACCTGGGCTTGGCAACCGCCAGAGCTATTCTTACATCTGCAGTTTCTCAAAATAGCCAGCTCTACACAATCAATATGCCAAAGAGGCATATTTGAAAGATGGCGTATTCTGGCCTTGTACTGGGTGGTTTTGTGTGTCCACTTGACACAAGCTTAGTCATCAGAGGAAGGAGCCTCAGCTGAGGAATAGCCTTCATGAGATCCAGCTATAACGCATTTTCTCATTTAGTGACCAACGCAGGAGGGCCCGGCCCATGATGGATGGTGTCAACCCTGGGCTATTGGTCCTGGGTTCTATAAGGAAGTGAGTTGAGCAAGCCATGGGAAGCAAGCCAGTAAGCAGTACCCCTCCACGGCCTCTGTATCAGCTCCTGCTTCCAGGATTCTGCTCTATTTAAGTTCCTGTCCAGAATTCCTTCAGTTATGAGCAGCAATGCTGAACTGTCAGCCAAATAAACCCTTTCCTCCCCAGCTTGCTCTTTGGCCATGGTGTCGCAGCAACAGAACCCCTAACTAAGACAATAGTACATCCTACACTCACGAGACAATAGTATATCCTATTATATAATAGTAC
This sequence comes from Microtus ochrogaster, assembly GCF_000317375.1. NCBI lineage: Eukaryota > Metazoa > Chordata > Mammalia > Rodentia > Cricetidae > Microtus > Microtus ochrogaster. Next base: position 32,463,635 of record NC_022021.1, on the reverse strand, counting down.
AGATGCCCTATAAACACTGCTGCTTTTCCCTCCTTCCTTTTCAAGTTGTTTCATAGCTAGTTGTGGAAAGTGGTACAGGATTAGAACTTCCCAATGACCATGGTGCTGCATGCCTGAAATCCGAACACTTGGTAGGAAGAGGCCGGAAGCCTAGGAAGGAGTTCAAGGCCAGCCTAGGACACAGGAGACCTTGTCCCAAGAAACTGAAAGAAATAACTTCCCATAGTCAGGGTGTGTGTTGTCCTTTTATGTCTTTGCCGGACCCAACCCATAATGGAGACAACAGGAATGCTCCTAGGAAGAGGGAAAGAAAGAAGGGTTGAGGGCTCAAACTGATACCAGAGGATGGTGGTCTGGCATGCTGCTCACTTCAAACAAGTTCCCATCAGGAAGGGCTTTCTCTGAAGTTCCCTTAACTTAGCAATGTTCTTCCAGAAACCACGCGAGTCATCCATCTGTCCATCCATCCATTCTGCCCCCCACAGTCATCAGCTGAAGAACGCTGACTCACAGGAAAGGGGCCTAAATGTCTGTATTTACCCCCTGGATTTTTTTGTTTTGTTTTGTTTTTGCTTTGTTTCTGTTGTCGTGTTTTGAGATAAGATCTTGTGTATTCCAGACTGGTCTCAAATGTGCCATATAGTCTAAATTGAAGTCTTGAATTTGAAGCAATGCTGCTTCGGCCTCCTAGTTGCTCAGGCTACAGGTGCGCATCACACCTTGCTCCTCTGTCCCATCATTGCTAGGCACCACCCGAGAGATTCTACAGCACAGCCTAACAGCCTCTCTGCTCCATGACCAAATAGCATGGCTATTTGTTCTTCTGGACATCCCAGACCTCTTTGCTGTGGCCACTTCCTCTGAGAAACCCCTACTTTTTTTCTGTAGCTCAAAGCGCTATGCAAGCCTCAACCACCTGGCCCTTGGAGTCTCATATTTTGTTGGTTTATTTATTTATTTATTTATTTATTTATTTATT
>NC_022021.1:32454853-32462315 GCF_000317375.1 Microtus ochrogaster | reverse complement strand
GGCTTTTTCAGACCCAGGCCAGCTGGCCTTATATTTTGTGTGACGCCTATGTGCAAGCGCATAAACACATCTGCATGCCCGTTTATACCCACAGACTCAGTTATCAAAGCTTTGGAGGGCAGAGGGGAAGTTCTTATCATTCCCGCAGAAGGGTGGGGCTGGCTCATCTTTGGCCTCGTACTCAGAGGGGGAAATAACTGGTGTCGATTTCTCAATGCCTAAATATGTATATTTGTGAATAGTTAACCCAGAAGAAAAGAAACAAGATTATGTCCAGTTCCATAGAATTTCTGTCTGCAAGCCCTAGAATAAAATATGGGATTCAAAACCAATGTGTTTTTACTTTTTAAAAGATAAGAAAGGGATTTGAAGGCAACTTGCAATTTTTTCTTTCAAAAGAGAGTGATTTGCCATTCTTTAATTTGATCAAATTTTTTATGCTTCAAACACAGACTAGGGCTTTAAATATTAATACTCTTCAGAAAGTGGGAATGAAATTGTCAAGCTTTCATGAATTAATTATCACAGTTTTAAAACCCTAACTTTACAAAGTATATCACAAAGTGAAAAATGGTTTTTCCAAACCCTCTCTTCCTTTTGGTGTTAATTCATGGTTAAATCATTTTTATTTGTGCTACATTGTGTGGCCATATATACTTTGAAGGTTTCTGTTTCTTGGTATTATACAGTTGCAACTCTACATACATTTACTAACATAATTCTAATAATTAGCAAACTGTGAATGTGGCTTGTTGGGAGAGCACTTGCCCAGCGATCACAAGGCTCTGGGCTCTAACCCCAGGATTGCACAAACAGCAATAGTAATAAACAACTTTTTCATTTTTATTAAAGTGGTCTACTTGAACGCTATGAAAGGTCAAACATGGACAAAGTGTATGCTTTGCCAACAGCCCTTTGTGTACCCTCTTGCCCCTCTCGTCTACCAAGAAGACAACTTCTTTCTTCAGCTGTTTTCACTGATTATGCTCTCTTATTTCTAGACAGTATCTAGAAATTATCTTTGTCTCTTTTGATATTTTTGTTTTGCTTTCATTTCATATCTTGGTTTCACTCTGTACCTGGGCTGGCTTGGAACTCACTGGTCTAGCCTCACTGGTCTAGCCTCACTGGTCTAGCCTTACTGGTCTAGCCTGGTTTTAAACTGAAGCAGTGTTCCTGCCTCAGTCTCCCCAGTGCTAGTAGTAAAGGCATGAGTCTCCATGCTTGGCATTAGCCCTTTGATTTGAAAGAGAAAGTGACTGAACGTGGAATTCTTGATTGAAAGCTCATCTTTTCCTGAAAGTGTGTAGGTACAGCTTGATTATTTTCTACCTCCCATTTGAGAAATTTGATGTTATTGAGGGTTATTTTTTTGGTTTGGTTTTGATTCTTATTGCTTGGTTGCCTATAAGTGAATGTCGTGTGTGTGTGTGTGTGTGTGTGTGTGTGTGTGTGTGTGTGTGTGTGTGTGTGCCTGAGTAGACCAGAAGAGGGCATCAGATTCCCTGGAGCTGGAGTTACAGACAATTGTAAGCTACTCCATGTGGGTGCTGGCAACTGAACTCAGGTCTTCTCGAAGAGCAACAAATGCTCTTAACTGCTAAGCCATTTCTCCAGCTACTGAATATGCATTATAAAAGTACCATCTTGTTTTGTTTTAGGGATACAATATTCTCCCCTACGTCTCTGAAAATAGACTATCTTTTTTTCTGATTATCTTTTTCTCCGTCATTTGAGTTTTCTGTGGGTTCTTTTCCTAAAGACAAACAGCCATAAACCTGGTTTGGTCTGGCTCAGCCTGGAGACCTACCTTGATCTCTGGGACCCACATGGAAAAAAAGAAAGAACCAATTCCTTCAAGGTTTTCTGGCCTCCATAGGCATGCACACACACACACACACACACACACACACACACACACACACACACATAAATGTGAAAGAAAAAATGATGTACTTACTGGGGCATCATTTATATGAGATGGAATGTATATTCACTTAAATTTTCCACCCTTTCCTTTGAACTTGATCTAAATTTCCCAAGACTGCAGCTCTGTTTTTGCAGGGTGCCATCCTAGCTTCTAGTGCTCTAGAATCAGGAGGAGTTGGGAAGCTAAGTGCTTCTGTGGTGCTGTGCACAGGCTCGCTCACCTCCCTGGTTTTCAGTAGGCGTTCACGGCTCCAACAGCCTTATGCAAGCCCATGGCCTGGAAAGCCGCGGGGTGCTATTTAGAGACAGCAAAGGAAGAACTGACAGGAGGATTCAGTGGGGACTGGACGTCTTGTATTACTCACCCAAGCCTCTGCCTAAGCCGGGGGCCCACATGGTGCCTATAACCAGCTGGAGTATTTATACAAATGCCAAACAAAGGCAAGTGACTCCTGGAGCTCAAGGCTGCACTAACTCCTGGTAGGTGCATTTGCTTGTCTTCCTTACCTTAGCTTCCATCACTACCTTCAGAGGAAGAGAATGGCCTGCAGCCCTCCTCCCACATCAGACTAAAAATCCACAGAACACTCGAAAGGACGAGCTCATAGCACCAGCCTCAGACACCAGCAAGGACAAGTCATGGTGGCCACCTGAGACACTGATACTGAAATGTTTCTCACAGACATAATTCTACCCCACATTTTCTCCTTCCTTCCTGCCTTCCTTCCTTCCCACCCTTCCTTTCTCTTTTCTTCTTCCCCTCTTTCTTTTCCTCCCTTCCTTTCTCCCTTCTCCTCTTCCTCCTCCTTCATCATACCCTCTCATGTAGGCAAAGTTACTCTGGAACTCCAAACACACTGGCCTCCTGCAGGCCAGATGGCAGGTGTGGGCTGCCATACCAAAGTTTATTAGCAAATTGCTAAGAAATTTCTCTTTTCTGTCCAGTTCCTGAGTCTTTGGAGCTGTACAGTATAAGGTGGGCTGGCTGCTCTCTGCTTAGCTCACTGCCTATTTGGAACTTGCTTTCTTGGGTCCACTAATTCATTTTCCATTTGTCACTTTTCCCATCTATTTTCCAGTGTCCTTGTTTTCCTACCAGTTCTTTTTCTGCTTACTTTTTGTTTTTGCATTTTTTTTTTTTGACAGAGTCTCACTCTGTAGCCTAGGCTGACTTCAAACTTGTGGCAATCTTCCTGTCTCAGCCGTGATATTATAGGCATGAACCATCAGGTTGGGCTTCCAGTTTTTATGATGGGTTTCTGCTTTCCCAAGAATGTTTATTCTGGAAGCTATAGCTCAGTGACTGAGCGCGTGCCTAGCATGCGCAAGCTTCTGGATTCTAACCCAAGCATGGCAAATATGATAATAACTTTTATTATTAGTTCCCTAATTGTCACAAATGTACCTCACTAAGGGAGAAACTTGGCAAGGGGCATATGGATGCTCTTTACTCTTTGCAACCTTTCTAAAAATATAAAATCGTGATTTTGAATTTTTATTCTAAAAAATAAAACCTTGATTATATATCCTTTAGTTAATTAATATTTCTTATTGTAGTTTTATGCAATAGTAATGTCATAATCTTGGCATCTGTAAGGCTGGCACTTGCATGCCGTCCTTCCTCAAAATAGTGCTGGTGAGTCTGAGCCCTTTGTAGTTCTGTGCAGTTCTAAAGTCTATGAAACATCTTTTCACATCACTTCAATCACACCGTGAGATTTTGGTTGACTTTGGCTTTCTAGATTTATTTGAAAGAGTTAAGAGCTTTATGCTATTGAACCTTCTATCTAGGAATACTTTATGAAATAGGTTGGGCAGGACTATAGTTTCTCTGCAGCTCATTAAGGAGTCTAGACAGGTGGGTAGCAAATCCTAGATGCCCAGCTCTCTGCAGGCCAGTGCAGGAAGATTGCGAATTCAGGAGTAGACTGAGCTATATCCTGAGACCCCTCTTACAAAGAAATGAAAACCAAGAGGCAGAGCCTGTTCTCGGCCATGGCTCTGGGCTGGCTCTATTTGCTTTATGTAGCAGGATGTGACAGAAGTGAGTTTGGCAAGTCCTAGAAGATGAGGCGAATCATTTCTGACTTCCCTCTGTGGGATGCTGCTGCCTGCTTTGGAATGCCATTCCAGGATCCAAACCCATACGACAAAGAAAAGCCCAGGCTCGCCTGGCAGCCCCCGTGGCTTCAGCGCAGCTGAATGCATCCATGTCCATGAACCCAAGCAAAAGGCAGAGAACTGCTTGGACTGTACACAGGGTTCTATAGAATGGTAAACTGCCGTTGATTTGAGCTACTACTGCCTCCCATGGCGTTCTACTCTACAGCAGGGACAGGCTGAAAGGGAAGCTGGCTCCTCATAGAGGGTGCTGCAGTGTAACAGCCCATGAAGCCCTAGCTAGGTCTGGGCAGTGAACCATGGAGGACAGGAGGAGACTTGGGCGGAGCTAGAAAAGCACTGAAGAAAATTCGGTAACCGTCTAGAAAACAAACAACCCACTTTTTTTTGTTTGCTTGTTTGTTTTTTGTTTTGTTTTTCAAGACAGGGTTTCTTTGTAGCTTTGAAGCCTGTCTTGGAAGAACTAGCCCTTGTAGACCAGGCTGGCCTTGAACTCATAGAGAGCCACCTACCTCTGCCTCCTGAGTGCTGGGATTAAAAGCGTGTACCACCACCGCCCAGCCAACCCATGTCTTATGTGAGAGAAAAGCGGCAAAACCATCACTTGGGGCAGGGTGGGGGTGTGTGATTAGGAAGACAATGTGGTAATTCTTATTGACTAGCCTTATAGATTAGGTCTGAAAACCTTGCCCACATGAACTAAGTGATGTCATTACTGAGGAAGTAAGTTTATCCTAACAGAGAGAGTTCAGTTCCTTTTCTCGCTCCTGTGTTCTCTGCTGCTTTCTGCCATGTTATGATGCTGAATGTAGTACACGTATTATGGTGCCTCCAGAAGGCCTGTGGCAGACAGATGCTGGCACTGAACTTGGGATTCCCAACCTCCAGACTGTGAAAAACCACCTTCTATTCCACCTAAACCATTCCACTGTGAAAAACCATCTTCCATTCAGTGTAAACCATCCAGCTTCTGGTTCCTGCTGAAGCAGCACAGAATGGTCTAAGACATAACCTGCTAATCTACTTAATACAAAGTTTATGTGACAATGAAGCCATCAGAAACGAAGTCCCTACTGGGTGTGGTGGCTCAGGCCTTTAGTCCCAGCACTTGAGAGGCAGAGGCAGGTGGATCTTTGTGAGTTCAAGGCCAGCCTGGTCTACAAAGTGAGTTCTAGGACAACCAGGGCTGTTACATTGAGAAACCTTGTCTAGAAAAACCAAGGAAAAGAAAGGAAAGGAGGGAGGAAGGAAGGAAGGAAGGAAGGAAGGAAGGAAGGAAGGAAGGAAGGAAGGAAGTTGCAAGGAAACTGGAAAATTGGTGTGTTTTTAAAGACATTTGTGCTGAAAAGCTGTTGAAGGACAATAGGTTATGATCTATGATAGCATCTGGCAGCAATTTAGCAAGACCTGATGTTCAGATTCTTGCTGTCTCTGTCTTTGTTTCTTCCCTCTAGAGATAAGGTACGTGAGGGGAAGGGCAGCTGGGATTCGTGGCTGCAGGGGAGAGTGGCGAAGGCGTTCAAAGAGGCCTTCTGCTTCTGCTGTATTCTCAAATGCCACGGTGCTATACTTTGAAATAGTGTGCCCTAAGCCCCCAATTAAACTCCCCTCCCAAGCCTACCTTTTCATCTGGTTCTTTCCTACTTTGCCCCTAGTAGACAGGCCACGAGCGAAGGCTTGACAAATCCTTGCACACTGTGGGGCCTTCCTTTGGGATACTTCTCGGAACCAAGCCATCACGCTCTGAGGAAATCTGTAGTAATGCAGAGAAGACTGCACAGAAAAAAGTCAGTAGCCACACCCACTCCCAGTTCGAACTTCTCAGACACCCTAATATCACAGCTGTGATGGCTAATCTTCATTGTCAGCTTGATTGAATTTAGAGTCATCATGGAAATACACCTCTGGGGTGTGTCTGTGAGCATTTTTACAGAAAGGATTGACTGAGGCGGGAGAGCATATCTTGTGTGTGGATGGCTCTAGCCATCCCTTTTAAGAAGGCTAGAATAAAAAGGAGAGAATAAGCGAATCGGCAGTCATCTCTCTCTGATGCGCTGTGACTGACTGCCCCCAGCTCCATCTACCTTGACCTTCCCACCATGTTGGACTGTATACCCTCAAACTGTGAGCCAGAGCAACTTTCCCTCCTGAATTCCTTTGGATAGGTATTGTATCACAGCAATGAGAACAATAACTCTTTCAAGCAATACCACATACAGCGAAAGAAACACATGGCCAACCCATAGATTGCTGGGAAATGACATGTGCTTGTTGTATTGAGACAGTAGACTTGGGGGGACTTTTATATAGTAGCAGAGAGTTGAAACACTAATGAACATATGGCTCTAACAGTTACAGACTAAACTGTATCCTCCTGAATTCATTTGTTGCAGCCCTGACCTCCAACTTTGCTGTACCCAGAGAGTAGGGTTCCTGGAAAGGCAGTGTTAGAGGAATCATCAGGGTGGAACCTTTATTGATTGATGCCCTTTTAAGAAGAGAGACTCCAATAATCTGTCTGTTAGTGTCTGTCCTCTGCATACTTATATGGGGACACAATGAAAAGAAAGCCATGTACAAATAAGGAAGAACTCTTGACCAACACTAACTGAACTTTGATTTTGGACTTCTCCACATCAGAACTTTGGCAGACTATGCCACTTAGTCCATGGGGACATTTTAAGGTGACAGGCCAAACAAGGTAACACACTATTTTTTCTAGGAAGAATATCAAAAAGGTTCATATTTTAAGTACATGTGATGTAATATAGGAAGATTGTACTAAACAAACAGCAGTTGGCAAGCAGAAATCCAAGAAAATTTAAGCACTCCAGGGCCTATTGGGTTGGAAATTTAAACTGTTTTAAATTTCCAGTCTTCCAAACTGGCAAAAGATTCTTAGAATAATGATACATGGCCTTAACAAAGATGAAATAAGACCCCTTTGAAGCGTCTCGGAGACACTTAAATGTAACCTTATAGAGCTGTATAAAAGCGTTTCTAATAATCCTAACAGCATGGTCCCGTCGCTTCTTGTATGCCTCAAAGGAGCAAGAGACTCCCTGGAGGGTGGGGAGGATGTGCCTGGGCATGGTGGTACACACTTGTAATTCAGGCACTCAGGAGACTGAGGCAGGGGGATCAAAAGTTGGAGATTAAGCTGAGGGCAGTGGCTCACATCTGTGTTCCCAGGATGCGAGCGGAAGCAGGGATGTGGCCAGTCTGTGCTAGAGTACGGGACCCTATCTCAACAAAACAGAAAGCAAGTTGGAGATCAACCCGGGTTCTATAGATTGGTACTGAGACTCTTTCAAAAACACAGAATAAGAAAATACATGTCCGTCGGGCAGTGGTGGTGCACGCCTTTAATCCCAGCACTCAGGAGGCAGAGGCAGGCGGATCTCTGTGAGTT
>NC_022021.1:32449369-32454753 GCF_000317375.1 Microtus ochrogaster | reverse complement strand
AAAAGAAAGAAAGAAAGAAAGAAAGAAAGAAAGAAAGAAAGAAAGAAAGAAAGAAAAGAAATGTCCTATTTAGGGTAAGAGGAGACCCCACTCATAGTCCTAGACATTCACAAGATTTTTTAATGTTTTTTTATTTGGTTGGTTTGGTTTTCTCATAAAGGTGCTGTCATGTTGGATAAAACAGAACAGATGTGGTTTGAAAAGGAAGAGGTCCCTGGAGTCCACCTTCCTATAGCTGGAGTAAATACAGGCTGAGAAGGCTGTTCAGTCGCAAACAAACAAAACAAAACAAAACAAAACAAAACAAAAAAAACCAAAGGCTACTTCTTACATTATAAAAACATATTAGAGACTGAGGGAAGCTTTCAGAGAATGGATCCATAACCCATAGGTTAGAAACGGGAGCCCAGACACTGACCCAAGTCAAGGCAATCATTTCCAACCTACTCAGAATAGCGTCCTGTAAGGAACCTCTTATAAATGATCCCAAGAAGCCACTGATTTGCTAAGCTAGATTTGGGTGAGGTTTTTTTTTTTTTTTTTTCATCTGTTGTCATGGTCCTCTCTGGGGTGAGCAGACATTTGTTCACATCCTCCCAGAAAAAAAGTCACATGACACCTTTCTGACTCTCCCTCCTCACGTCCTCCAAGGTCCTAGTAGCCACTATCTCATTCTCCACTTACAGGTCAATGTTTTAGCATCCATGCCTATAATCTATGTCTTTCTTATTTTACTTGACATGATGCCTTGTTCAGTTACACCCATGTTGCTGCCAATTTCATTAGTTTTCATGCCTCACCTCCTCCCACTAAACCATGTTAGCAACCAAATAAGGCCCCCACGCACTCAGGGCAAGTAATCTACCGCTAAGCTACAATCTCAGTCCCGTGGCCTTTTTAAAAGGATTTAAAAGGTGTATTTTCTTATTTGTTTCCTCTATGTGTGTGCATCAGTGTGTGTTCTATGTTATCTGTGCCGAGTGGTGTTTCCATGTCCTTGCCAAAGAGCACAGGGAGGTTGGAAAACAACCTTCAGGAATCATTTCTCTTGCTTACCCATGGGATCCAGGACTGAACTCAGATTGTCAGTCACACGCAAGCCCTTGAATTCAGCGGGCCATCTTTCCAGGCCCGTTTTCTGGTCTGAGTACTTTTAGATTTCCATTTCATCTTTCCTGTGGTTTGTTTTCTTCTGTGTTTTACTGTTTTGTTACGGTTCACAGTGACTGTTCTCGGGCTTACAGTGCTCAGTCTCTAAACGTATCACACAGCCTAACTTCAAATAATGCTTCCACCTAAAATGTAATTATCCTTTTCATTTCCTCCCTTTTGTTCTTCATGCGACTGTTGTCAGAGTTCCACTGTCACCTACATTAGAAATTCTATGATACGTTATTGCTTTTTGTTTTACATAATCAAATAGTCTCTAAATAAAATTAAAAACAAAGGAAAAATCTTTGATATTTCCATACGTTAAGAACCATTATTCCCATTCTTCATTTCTTTGTGCAATCCCAGGTTAACCCCTATTATCAAGCTGGACCTTTTGTTATTGTTGTTCATTTAATTTTTTAATAGTAAATTTTGTTCTTTCATACATTTACACCATGTACTTTTAACCCTTCCCCCTCCCCACTAGCTCCCATTTTGCTCTTGCCTCTACCAGACTCCCGCCCTCAACATAAATCTCTTTCCTTTATTTATTAGTTTTGGTTTTGTGTGGTACACTGTGGTGTTTAATCAGGGCTGTTTGTGCAGCCCTGGGTTTGGAACTAATGTTCTGAACCTGGGGGCTCCCTAGTGTGTAGACAACTTAGTACCGCGCCTCCCCGACTCCCAGAATCTGTTGGTGGACAGTATGTGCTGGTAGGTGTACCAGGGTTCCTTTCTCTGTAGCTGACTGTTAGGGAGACCCAGCTTCTGTGGGCCCAGGGTCAGCATGCATGGCTGTTAGGAATTCATGGTTCTCACGCCTCTGTCCTGCTTGGAAGCTGATGCTTCTCAGAGTCTCTCCCCGTCCTACAGCTTTTCTGTTCTCTCTGCTCCCTCTTTCACAATGTTCCTCGAGCCTACAGGAGTGGCGTAAACATCTTGTCTGTGATCGAGCTCTCAGCTGTCCTTTATTCTCAACATCTTTTGCAGTTGTGGGTCTTTGCCTTACCTCCGTTTCCTGCCAAGATAAGCGTCTTCGTTTGAAGCGGAGAGTAGCATTTGTCTGTAGGTATACACATAGGTGTAGGGTGGGTGCTATGCAAATTTAGCTAAGTCTTGGGTTATCGGTGTCTAACTCATGTGTTTTAAAAGTAGGTTTACAATACTAGGCACGGAGTCCCGTTCTAAAGGAGGCCTCAAATTTAATTGGTGAGCAGCTACTGACCCACGTAGCAGTCAGGACATGGTTATTACACCAACAGGCACATCTTGCCTTGCAGGTTGGTATTACAGTTCGTAGAGTTCATAGCTGGATAAGATTGTTGAAATCTGCACAGCACCATGTGGCACCATGAGAGCCAGCCAGGAGGAATCTTCCAGGCTGGTCCCAGGTTCATTTCTCTACAGCTTACATCCAAGGAGTGTGGTGTCTGCAGCAATGGAATCCTCCTTACTCTCTAGTTCTGTCCAGTAACCAAGAAGAATGGCAAGATCTTGTATTGTTTTTTGGAGGGGGATTTGTGGTTCTTTTAGCCAACAGTTTCTACAGAGGTGTTCTGCAATTGTCACTGGAGCCTGTGTTTAATAAGCCATTGCTTCTAGGACCTAGTTGTCTAGTTTTGCAGGGTATAGTACCACATAGGTTAAATGGGGGTGGGGAAAGGGTATATTGGGTGTAGAAATGTCCAAACACCAATGATCTTCTTGCTTATTCATCTTTATCTTGAGGTATTTCTGTACTGATAATATTAAAAATGTGATCCAAATGACTATATGAAAGGCAGAAAGGCCAACCCTTTATCTGGTTCTTATATTCTTTCTGTCCCTTCTTTTCATAGCACCTTAGTGTTGTCGGAGGTTTCTGTCCTGCCTGGTTCCCACAGCCGTAAAGTCCCAAAGGAATCACACAGAGGTCTACATTAATCATAAACTGATTGGCCCATTAGCTTCTTATTAACTCTTATAACTTACATTAGCTTATTTTTCTTATCTGTGCTAGTCACATGGCTCAGTACCTTTTTCAGCGGCATAGTCACATCTTGCTTCTTCTGTGTCTGGACAGGACTGCAGAGGGAAATTCCCTCTTCCCAGAATTCTCCTGTTCTCTTTGACCCGCCTCTACTTCCTGTCTGGTTGTCCCGCCTATACTTCCTGCCTGGCTACTGGCCAATCAGTGTTTATTTAAAACATAATTGACAGAATATAGACAATTGTCCCACACCACCTGAGTCTTACTATCTGGCATTGGTCTAACTCTAGTGGGAGGTGAACCTTAATTTTTCTCTTTATCTTTCTATTTTGAGGGGAGTTGGTGGCAAGTCTTTGTGGGGTTTTTCCCTATAAAATATAGCTAAGGAAAAGGCCAAAAATGAGAAACATGAAGATTACCAAATGAAGACTTACAACAGTGAGAGCCTGTGGTCATAAATACAAGTTTTGGGGCTTGCCTTGGCCAAGACGTCATACCTACTTACCAGCAGCTGGTTTTCCGCTGGGCCCTATGACTTCCCTGGGTTTTCTAACTTCTCAGAACCAGCTATGAGTTTCCCCATGTGGACTGGACTTCAAGTCCAACCAGAAAGTTGGTTGTAGCTGTAACTGCTTTTGTCATTTTTGTACCATCTGATGCATCTTGTCTGGTACCGTCTATCATGAGGAATGAGGAATCCACAGTTGAATAGAACTCTGGACCATAATTCTCCCCAGAAACCTTAGCAGTTCCTTCCAACATTGTAGGAGCTAGCTGACAGGGAGGGGACATGACTAGCTCAGTCCTAGCCTTATTTGTCTAAGTCCTATAACCAAACCATGTGACATCTTGGGCAGTAGGGTCTTACCATCTAATTCTGGAATGTAACTAACATCAATGACAATAACCTTTTTTTTGTTTTAGGGGCCTCTAGGGTCTCCTTGGCCAACATCCAACCCCAGCACTAACATTTTTTCAGAACTTTATGGCTTTGGGGGACCTCTGCTTTTACTCTAACTGGGCATCTTGTTTATTGTTTGCAAACTGATTTTCCATCTGTATTCCTTTATGTACACCCACATATCTCTTAAATGGGTCCCTAAATCTGTAAACACTTAAGGATTAGCTTTGTGTTATCTATATGGAACAAAATCTTTTTTACAGAGGATGGGCAGTTTACCAACTTAAAGTCCTGAGCTTCCATCCCATAATAAATAGTGGGGTTACAGAGATAACCTTTGCAAAGAGCTCTGGAAGTCTATCGTCATCTATTCTGAGCGAGTGTCTGGTGATCCCAGAAGCTGGGACGATACTTCATTATCAAAAACTCACAACAGCATAGGTGACTGCTCATGAGAGCTGGAAATCCTGGAGCTCACTGCACAGCCTATAGGTAGCTCAGGCAGGAAACTGCCCTTTACTGGGTAGTTCTGGTGGCCTGAGACTCTTCTAGGAACATTGGCTGGTCTCTGTCTCTTTTGGGTAGCTTGGCTGTCTGGAGAGTGTCTCCTAGCAGTTCTTGCTGCTCATATATACCTAGAGAGGGAGTGGGCTAGACTAGCTGGTTCAGTTAGGGACTTTCTGAATCTTTTGAGTTGTTTACTTCCAGAGCTGAAAAAATTTCCCTGCAGGATGAAATGACTCCCCCCACCCATCCCCCACTCCACAAGAACATCCTATATCACCAGGCCTGGAGGCAACTACCTTTAATCTTAGTACTCAGGAGGCAGAGGTAGGTGGATCTCTGAGTTCCAGGTTGGCCAAGACTACACAGAGAAACCCTGCCTTGAAAAAGAAGAAAGGCAGAAAAGAGAAAGAAGGAGGAAGAAGAAGGAAGAGGAAGGAGGAGGGAGAAGAAGGAAGAGGAAGGAAGGAGAAGGAGGAGGAGGAGGAAGAGGAGGAGGAGGAGGAGGAGGAGGAGGAGGTTCTATGTTTTAATAAGCATCCCTCAAAGATGGCATTTATCTCAAAAAAAAAATCTCTACACAACATGGCTCAGGGACTAAGAGTTTTTCTTTTTCAGAGGACCAGAGTTCAATTCCTAGCACCCACGTGCTAAGTAAAGCTGAAGACTAGGTTAGTGAGCACTTTACTTGGTGATGTCTTACACTATAGCATTTTCTATTTGGAGAGTATTAATATAGGCACTATCTGGTTAGTTCTCATTTTGTCTTTGTACAGACAAGGTTTTGCTATGTAGCTCTAGCTAGATTGGCACCACTTATATAGCTCAGACTAAACCCAAGTTCTCTATGCTTCTCTT
>NC_022021.1:32433742-32449111 GCF_000317375.1 Microtus ochrogaster | reverse complement strand
CACCACCACCACCACCACCACCACCACCACCGCTCTTTTCCCAATCATTTCTCCTTCTTCTCCCTGTTTCATAAGCCTTTACCTGTTTGAAAAGAAGCATATTAGCCATGGTACCAGCAGGGAGCTGACTTGAGCTCATCCCCATGAAGGGCCTTTAGTGAAATGAAATGCGTCTTTCAGAGGGGTGGATAGGAACAAAGGGTAGTGAGAACACCAAGGCCGGCAACTGAGGACAGCCATTACCATATCAAGCGCAGAAGGGACAAAGGAGGAAACAGAATACTGAGCCCAGTGAAGACTGAAGATGTGGAGAAGGGCAGGCAGCAGTCAGTGGTTGCGGATGGATGCGGCTCCTGTCAGACTTCACACCAACTCAGGGGAAGGAAAGGAGAACCCAATTCTAACCGCTCTTTTCTCACCCCCATCCCCTGCCTTAGCTCCACGACAACTGCTGCAAGTCAGTGGTCAGGGGACTCAGAACATCCAGTCCACCATGGTCCCCTCCTGGGCAACCCCAGCAGGGCTGAAGACCAAACGTGGGGACAAAAGGAGACCCGTGGATGAAGGAGGATTGGAGAAAGCTCTGTTGTACAACTCAGGAGAAAGCAAGCAAGATGTGTGAAAACCTACACATTTTCAATTGCATAGTGACAGAAACAGAAAGCCAAAACCAGTCTGTGAGGAAAAAAAAAATTATTTCTTTACTTTTGATGCCTGTCATGTATAGAAATAGATAAGGATGGAGATGCAAGCATTTCCAGTTATAAATAAGATTGGTTCATACTGCATGTTTCATGCTTTAGAGTTATTCCTGGTTTGTTGATGCACTGATGAAACCGATTGCCCCTGGAGGGAAAGAATATCAACCCTGAGTGGAACAGTCAGGTCTGAGACTGACCAGACCGAGACATAAGCAGCCGCTGGCATGTGTGAGCGAGGGCAGTTTCAAGATCCGTCTCGGACCTGTCACAGATGTCTGTAGGGATTTGCTTAAAAATTCAGATGCCGCAGATTCAATCCATGTATGCTGAGAAACCGATGGTGTCTTCAGTCGTAAGTTCTGCTGTCACGAAGGTGATCCTGGAAGTCCGATTGGTTCCTAGTATTCTATTGCTTTGCTGATAGTCTAGAAGCCTTAGCAGTGTCCCTCCCAGGGCACTGGTATCACCCCCACTTCTCTGAGCTTCGGTAGACGTTTGGTTCTCCCCCTCAGCACCACACATTACTAAGTGCTGTGTCTTATTTCCAGCTCTGTCTTCTTTGGCCAGGAATCAATTCATACAGCCCAGAGGACTGTGAAACTCCCAATACTCAGAGACACCGGACTTGAATGCATTTGCCCGAGGAGATCTACTAGTCCTATAAACACATGAGATTTCTGACCCCCTCGCCCTCCATATCCATCACCACTATCTGGTCTTCACCCCTGGATGACCTTTTAACTTTCTAGTTCATCATTTCTGCTTCTATGCCGTTTATTCATTAGGTATACCAGAAAAATCCCAAAGGAGTACAGATAGGCAAGTGAGGACCAGAGCTAACTATCTGTAAATATATTGAATATAAATAAATGCTTTGGAAGGAAAACATGGGTGAAGAATGAGAGAACTAGTAGCTTGTCTGTTGTCACAGCATAAAATGGGGGTTAGGAGATAGCACAGTCAGCCGGGTGCTTTTTGGTCAAGCGTGAGGACCTGGATTCAATCCCCAGCACCTTCGTAAGAAGCCAGGCATGATAGCTGTGCTGGTTAGCTTTAACTGTGAAATTGACACCATCTAGACTCCCCTCCAAAGAGGATGTCCAGATGGGGTTGGCCTGTGGGCGTGTCTATGGACCATTGTGATTATGTCAGCTAAAGTAGGAATACCCACCCAGTGAGCGTGGCACCATTCGCTGAGCAGGGGATTGTGGATTGTATGGGAGTGGAGGGGGCAGCTGAGCACTGGTATTCATGTGTGCACACATTGCTCTCTGCTCTTGACTGTGAACGTATGTGGTTCAAGTTGGAGGTGTCTCTACCTACTTGCAATGACGGACAGTAACCTGGAGTTGGGAGTCGAATAAACCCTCCTCCTTTAAGATGCTTTTGTCGGGGTATTTTATCATGGCAGCCTGTAACCAAATGAAGACAGAGGTTCATGCTTGTAGCCCCAGCTCTGTGGTAGCAGAGACAAACATATCCCTAGAGTTATCTGGCCAGGCAGCCTAGCCTAATCAGTGAGCTCCAAGGCCCAGTGGAAGACCATGTCTCAAAAGTCAACATAGTGAAGAACAGCTGCTGAGGAACAACACCTAGACATGATTGGTCTCACGATCTAGGGACGATTCATTCTCTCAACAAGATTTTCCTCGCATCTTCCAGGGTTTCTCCATGGTGGTAGAACCACATTCTCCAGTCAGCCATGGGGTTATAGGTAATACTGATAGACTATTGTACTCCATCCTAGAAATACTCTACTATGTGTGTATAGATAATTATTTTGGGCATGGCAAAGATTTATATAGATGGGGGCAAGGAAAAAGTCTCAAACGCAAATGCCTATTGGGGCCGGGGCTTCATAGGAGATAGGAAAGTGGTATTAAGTAAAGGAAATTTCTCTGTGTCTGAAGGGGGCAGCCTTTACTCAAATCCACTTTTTAGATTAAAAAACATTACAATTTGTAGAAGTTGGCAACTAATTAAAAACATTTTAAAACAGTGTGTGGGATGAACATATGTTTTGAGGGTGTATTTGGCCCAAGGGCTGTCAGTTTGGGTCTCCCTGTAAAGGAGTTGTTCCCAAGCCTGGCTACAGATCAGAATCATCTGTGGAGCTGGAGAAACACAGATGCCCAGTTCCCTCCAGACACGCTGAGTGGAGTCTTCCAGGGGAGGGAGACACACAGCCAGGTTGGAGACTCAGGGGAGCAAGGACTGGCTGATGGTCAGTAGCCACCATTTGGTAACTTCGAATCTCGGACAATGGGGCAGAGGATGTCAAAGCAAAGTGAGTACCATCGCTACTTGTGGGAATGCCTTCAACCAACCCTCCCATCATCTTTTTCTGTCTGTTCAATTTGCTTTTTGAGTGAAGCTCTTGCTGTCTATTCCTGTCTTGCCTCACGATCCTCCTGCCTCTGCCTCTCAAGTACTGGGATTCTCCAGTACACGTATCACCATTACTGAATTTCTTCCCCTTCTGTGTTTTCTAATATGGTAACCATTAGCCATGTGGGGATACTTAAGGTTAGGTAAAGGCCTGACGATGTGCCTCCGTGCTGCAGGACTTGCCGAGTATGTATGAAGTCCCTGGTTTAATTCTCAATATTAAAAAACAGTTTCTTGGATGTGGTACCCATATTTCCAGTGCTAATCACCTAATGTGACTAGAAGCTACTGAATTGGACAGCATGGGTATAAAGCTTCCAACAGTAAAGCCAGACTTACAGGACGTTCCAGGTATAGCTAGAAGGTGTGAAGGTCAAGAGCACTTTGAAGACCTTTTAAGCCATTCATGTGGAACTCTGTTATTTACAGGGAGTAGCAATAATTAATACAGGATATAATATTTCAAAATAGGCCACATGGGCTTATGTTCACTAAGAAAGATGCTTACTTGAATGCAAATTAATTAGTAGGTAGAAAGTTTTTTTTTTTAAGTAAAAAGGTATTTGTGCAATCATTAGGCCAGTGTTGATCTAGTATTTTCTAAATGCCAAGCACTTACTCTTTGGGTTTTAAATTATTCATGTAAGACTGAAAAATCGACTTGGGCAACTTCTAAGAGTTAGGTTTCCAGGTGGGCTGAAATGTTCTCCTTTCTAAGTCTCGGTTTCTCTTTTAATTATATGATACCTCATGTAACTACAATGGCCATCACCAGGTTATGACATTGTTACTTAGTGTCTGTAACATAGATGAATTGTTAAAACAGAAGAAAAGAGAAGTCGCAGTGGCTTATTGCATAGTTCTATCTCTTCCCAAAGTGTAGCTCATCTGGTGAGTCTTGGCACAACCATGTCCAGATGTGGAACCTGACTCCACCTAGCAGAGACCGTATGACACCACCCAACCAGAGCAACGTTCTACACGGGATTCTGCACCAGTCTACACATGCGTCTTTGCTCTTGCCTGACTGCTTTCATTGGGTCAAAGGCTTCAGAAAGACAGAGAGAACCCCAGCATCACGGACGTTGGGACTTGTGGTCAAGGGTAAACCTTTTCAACAATTTAAGTCTTGAATTCATTTCCCTGGTTAGGTTTATTTCAGCTGCCTCCTCCTTCTGTACGTGGATGCTCTTTTCCTCCTTTGTGGTTGTTGCTTTGTTTGTTCTGTTTTGTTCTGTTTAAGTCAAAATGTTGTGGGCTATCTGTATGCTGTGCAAGATGTGATTGGTGTAATAAAAAAACTGAATGGACAATAGCTAGGCAGGAGAGGAAAGACAGGATTTCTGGGGAGACAAAGGAAGAAGAGAAGGAATCTAGGCGCGCAAGAAATGCCAGGAAGACACCGAAGAGGTCGGACATACAGTACGAAGCAGAGGTAACCAAGCAACGCGGCAAAATGGAGATTAAAAATTATGAGTTAATTAAGTTATAAGAGCTAGTGGGATGAGCCTAAGCTAATAGTCAAGCTTTCATAATTAATAATAAGTCTCTGTGTCATTATTTGTGGGCTGGCAATCCAAACATAATCCGACAAGAAAACTTGCTACATCAAGGTCTTATTATGCAGCCTAGGCTGACTCAGGATTCCAGGCTCATTTAGAAATAATTTCCCCATCCTTTGGAATTTCAACACTCAATTTAACACTAAAACCAATTATTCTATGTTTAATGATTCAGTGTGTCCTTGATAGTAAAACCAATGTTATGTTTGTTTGTTCTCTGTGTGTGTCGTTATTATGTGTTTTTTTTTTTCACAGTTTTGAAAACCACAGCAAAGAGAGATGTCTCTCGTCTAATATCAACCCTGAATTCCCTCGGGCTCCCTTTAGGATCTGGTTTTCCAGTAATTTAAATAACTGCACAGAAATAGTCAGAAGCATCAGACAGCACACTCTTTCTCCTGTGTCAAATACCTGGTGAAGACAACCACCCAGCAGAAGAATCAGAGGTGTATTCTGTTAGTTTCTGCATCCAAACTCGGGCATTTTTTTAGGCAAAAGGCTTAAAAATATGACAACCTAGTGGGTTTTGACATCAGAAATGTAACAATACTGGCTTTTCTTTTTTACAGCCTTCATCTCATAGTATTTATGTGCCCTGGAGCAAGTTCCTTAACTTTTCTGAACCTCAAGTACTTGGTCTTTAACTGGGAGTAGTATCTAAGGCTAGCTGCAGACCTCTATCCAGGGCTTAGTAAAAAGTGACAGGTTCTATTGAAAACTCATTCCTCCTCAGAACTGAAGCCAGCAGGAGCGAGTGTTATCACACTAGGATCCTGGGTTGACAACTTTCTGTTTTTCCATTAGAAAAGAAATTTAATTAATTTAAAAATTTTATTCTTTGAGAAACTCAAAGGTATATCCAACACATTATGACCATAGCCACCTATTCCCTGACTCTAAGCCCTCTGGACTCCACCAACACATCTTCCTCCCAACTTCATTCTTTATTTGGTGTACGCGTAGAAGCAGGACTGGGGAGGATCCACCCCTAGGTGAGAAGCTATTGGCAGTTGATGGTGGCTAGGAGTGGGGAAGGAGAGTCACATTGTTTTGGTCACTGGGAAGGTTACCCATGCTTCATTGGATAGCCCTACATTTATGCACATACAAGCGGCAGTAATTGAATTCAGTGGGCTATTGAAAAAAAACAAAGAAGCAAAAATCGTTCTGTATTTCTAAGTGATACAACGAGTTTGCCTGCCATGTCCTGAGCAGCACAATGGAGGGAGAAAAGGATGATGCGGTTGGCAAGCATGCACAATGCTCACAAAGGACCTCGGGGGCTTGGCTTTGCCAGCTACCAGAGGGTGCCTGAGAGCGGTACTCGGGATTACTGCACCCGGCTCCACCACGAGCATCTAAATTGCGTACTTTTATTCTTTGAGATTTCCATACATACATACAATTTATTTTGATAATACAGCCCCTCCTCCCTCCAACTTTTCCCAGACCCATGCCCACCCCCACCTTACAACTTCATAGTCTCTTTGATTTTCCTTCCTTCTAATGCACCATGCTCGTTTTGAGTTGCCCGCCCCACGTAGGTGTAGAGCTATCTCGACTGGAGCATGGCCATCTCCAAGAGGCCACACCCCTGAAGAAAACTGGCTCTCCTTCCCCAAGAAGACCCCAGCTGCCAATAGCTCTCAGGAGAGGAAGATCCTCATGAAACTCTCCTCCATCCAACCTGGACTGTTGCTCGTCTTGATCTTGTCTAAACGCCACAGCTGTTGAGAACTCACAAGCACACAGCTTTTTTACATTTACAGAAGACACTATTTTGTGACAGTCCTCCCTAACTTCTGGCTCTTACGCTCTTTCTGGCCCCCCTTTTGTGATGTTCCTAGCCTTGAGAGGAAAAGGGTGATATAGATTCCTATGTGGGGCTGAGCATCCCACAGTGTCTTATCTCTGTACTTCACTAATGAGTCTCTGTATTAACTGCAGCTATCGCAATAAGAAGCCTCTGTGTGTAATGAGGGTAAGAACTGCGCTCATCCATGGATAGAAAGGATAGAAGGCAGTCTGATGTTGCGTCCACTTAGCAAAATATCCATAGCACGTTTTCTTCTAGGACATGCAACGTCCTCAACCACTTGGTCAGGTTCTTGATCGGGAGTTCCTTTCTGTAATCAGGCTTATATTTGAATCATAAAGCAGTTGGTTATCCCCATAGCATATATGCCACTGCTGTACAAATGGGTACATCTTGCAAAGCTGGTCTTTATTGCAGCTTTCAGCATTGACAGCTGCATAAGACTGTTAATGACTTTTCTTGCCCCAGTTACACCCGCATAGCAACTTCTATTACTATGAAAGCTAGCCAGGTCAGTACCAGCGTGGCTTCTCCATGTCCTGCCACAAAAATCGGGCCCCACCATCAGGTTCTACGAGGTGACCAAGAGCAATGGTAGTGGCAGGTATTGGGGAGTAGGGGTCTCCTCTGGAACTCCCCTGAGGAACAATTGGAAGGCAGGTATTCTAAACCTGGCAGTGGTTTTCTGTTTGAGAACCTGCTAAATCTGATAGGAGCATCCTCCAGTTCCTCCCAACACATATATAAGGTAACTTCAATGAAACTCCTTTTAAAAATATTTTTTAAAAAATGTATAAAATAATAGGTTTCCAAATGACGAACATCCTAGGTATTTGTTGTTCCTTCCCAACCCCGCCTATGCTGTACCACCTAAATGCCCCACTAATCCCCTTTCCTTTTTAGTATGGAGTGGGAGGTGGGAAGCAGAACAATGGCAAACTTTGTATAAAAATCTGAACCCTTGAGAAGCAGAAGATCTAAATTTAAAAAGCAGAGTTTTAGGTTTGAAAAAAAAATAATACAATAATTCAGGGGAAGACATTGCTAGATGATGTTAAAAGATGGTTAGAAAAACATGGCCGGGTGTGATGGCGCACACCTTTAATCCCAGCACTCAGGAGGCAAACACTCTAAATCTTTATCTTGGCAGTGATTGTGCGTGTCTGATGGTATTAAGGAGTTCTGCATAGGGACTTTCTTGCAGGAATTTTGCTGATAGTAGCCTTTTATTTTTAGAAATCTTGGTTATCGTCTTAGAAATCTTAGTCTTATCTCACAGTAGGAACTAACTCCTTTATGGAAATGTCAGCCAGGTCTGTTGCCTTTATCGTCACTGAATGTATTACACAAAAAAATGGACTATAGTAACTTACGAAAGAGGATGTCTCTCTTATGTACACTCAGGCACACACACACACACATACACTTGGGGGGAGATAGATAGATGATAGATAGATAGATAGATAGATAGATAGATAGATAGATAGATAGATAGATAGATAGATAGATAGATAGATCTACCTGTAATGATTCACTGTGTTCCATGATGAAACAAAAAAAAAAAAAAATCTACAAAAACTCAGACTTAGGGCCAATGAAATGGCCCAGTGCATAGAGTACCTAGTACCTAGCCTGAAGATCTGAGTTCAATTCCTGGGTCCCATCCAATGAAAAGAGAGAATTGACTTCTTTAAGTTCTCTGACCTCCATACCCATGGTGTAGTACACATACTCACATACTCACTCACACACGCACAAATAAATAAATAAATAATAAAATATTAAAAAAAATACAAATCGTGTTCTTGAAGAGATCGTATTTCTGAAGGGAAATATAAGGACATACAAAAGGTAGGGAAATGTGGACACAGACCGGGCGAGACTGTGGAAAGCCACTCCCCTTTCATCACAACAAAGACAAAGAGCAATGAGGATGAAGCACTTCTAGGCTGAGCACAGTGGTGCACACCTATAATCCTGCACTGCACAGGCAAATGTAGAAGGATCAGGAGTCCAAGGTCAGCCTTAGAGAGTTGCAGGCCTGAGACCCTGTCTCAAGTCCAATCATAATAACATGGAGCATTTGGTGTTATCATATGGCGCAGGGTTGGACCTTGGCGGGTCCAAGAAGTTCCATGGCGGGTGAGAGACAGACACTCCAAGCAGACAGAACTTACATGGGAAGTTTTATTAAGAGAAAGGTGAAGCACAATTAATAAAAACCTAAGAGAGAGAAATTGGGGTTCAAGCTGAAGACCCGAAAAACAAAACAGCCACTAGCTCTTACCTTAACCTCAGTCTGAAATAGCGATCCTGAGTCCCAGAGTCTCAGAATGAGGCTGTGTCTGAGAGTTGTCTCCACCACCCCCATCCCATTTTATATTCCTCTCTAGGTAGGGCTAGGATTAAGGGCATGCATCACCCAATTTCTATGGTAACTAGTGCGGCTGCTGGGATTAAAGGTGTGTGTTAACCATAACCTGGTTTGTAAAACTGACTGGTGGGAACTGTTTTACTCTCAGATCTTCAGGCAGTCTTTATTTATTAAAATACAATTGAAATGCCACTACAGAAAGGGAATGAAAAAGTGGGGAAGGGAGGAGGATACTGGCCTCTGGGGACAGGAGCAGCGGAAGAGAAGAGAGAGAAAGCGGGGTGGGGTGGGGCAAGACCTGCCTTTTCAGAGGAGCAATGGAAAAAAAAAAAACAGAAATGGGCTTGTCTCTTAAAGGGGGCATGGCACATGCGCACAAACTACAAACTACGTAATGACACAAGACTACATAGTGACGTGGCAGCCATAGGACCATTGCCTGAATCCTAATATTTGGTGTGCTGTTATATCCAAAGCAACAGCATTATGATTTTAATCTTGGTCACCATTTCTGTGTTGAAATGGCCCCAAATCCTCCGACCGCCAGACTGAACCCAGCTGGAGGAAGAACCTCACTTGAAGGCAGAAAAGAACTAAGTAGTTGTTTTAGGGTTACTGTTGCTGTGATGAAACTACATGATAAAAGCAACTTGGGGAGGAAGAGTTTTTTTTTTTCAGCTTACATTTCCACATCATTGTTCATCATCAAAAAAAAAAAGTCAAGACAGGAACTCAAGCAGGCAGGGACCTGGAGGCAGGAACTGTTTTAGCTATAGCACTATAGAGGGATACTTTGTAATGGCTTGCTCCTCATGGCATGCACAGCTTGACTTACTTTCTTTCTTTTCTTTTTTCTTTCTTTCTTTTCTTTTTTCTTTCTTTCTTTCTTTCTTTCTTTCTTTCTTTCTTTCTTTTGAAGTTTGGGGTTTCTCTGTAAAACTGTCTTGGTTGGAGCTCACTTTGTAGACCAGGCTAGCCTCAAACTCACAGAGATCCACCTGCCTCTGCCTCCTGAGTGCAGGGATTAAAGGCGTGCACCCCCACCACCCAGCTCAGCCTGCTTTCTCATAGAACCGAGGGATGGCACCATCTTTTTTATAGAACCGCCAGCCCAGGGATGGCACTACCCACAAATGGCTGGGCCCTCCCCCATCAGTCACTAATTAAGAAAATGCCTGGTCATCTTTTTCTTTGCATCTAATCTTCACTTATGAGTGAGTACATACTGTGTTTGTCTTTCTGGGTCTGGGTTACCTCACTCAGGATGATTTTTTTCTTAGTTCCATCCATTTGCATACATGTTTCATAATGTTATTGTTTTTACCGCTGAGTAATACTCCATTGTATAAATGTATCACATTTTCTTTATCCATTCTTCAGCTGAGGAGCATTTAGGTTGTTTCCAGGTTCTGGCTATTGTGAATAATGCTGTTATGAACATAGTTGAGCAAGTGTCCTTGTGCTATGATTGAGCATTTGTTGAATATATGCCCAATAGTGATATTGCTGGGTCTTGAGGTTGATTCCTGGTTTTCTGATAAACCACCATACTGATTTTCAGAGTTTTTACTCCCATGAGCAATGGAGGGGTGTTTCCCTTACTCCACATCCTCTCCAACATAAGCTTTCATCAGTGTTTTTGATCTTAACTATTCTGACAAGTGTAAGATGGTATCTCCGTGTCATTTTGATTCGCATTTCCCTGATGGCTAAGGATGCTGAACAATTCCTTAAATGTTTTTCAGTCATTTGAAATTCTTCTGTTGAGAATTCTCTGTTGGGATCTGAACCCCATTTTTAAATTGGATTATTTGGTAGTTTGATGTCTAGTTTCTTAAGTTCTTTGTATATTTTGGAGATTATCCCTCTGTCAGATCTGTGGTTAGTGAAGATCCACAACCTCAGAGAAGCTGGGTAAAAAGGAGGACCCTAAGAGGGACACGTATGGAGGGCCCCAGGAAAGGGAAATAGTTAAGATCTCCTGGGTAGAATGGGAGAGGGTAGAAGAGAGAGTGTGCGACATGGAAACATGAGGGATCGAGATGGCCAATTTGGGGGCAGTATAGAGAGAGAGAGCAATGAAAGAGGTGTCTTGATAGAGAGAGCCATTGTGGGGTTACAGGGAAACCTGGTGCTAGGGAAATTCACAGGAATCCACAAGCATGACTCCAGCTAAGAATCCTCGCAATAGTGGAGAAGGTGCTGACCTTCATCTGTAATCAGATTAGTGACTACCCTAACCGTCATCATAGAACCTATATCCAGAAACTGATGGGAGCAGAGGCAGTGATCCAGAGCCAAGCACTGGGTTGTGCCCCTGAAGTTCAGCTGAAGAGAGGGAAGAGGGATCATATGAGCAAGGGGAAGTTAAGATAAAGATGGGGAAAACAACAGAGACAGTTGACCTGAGCTGGCACGGACACTGGACTGGCAGCTGGGGAACCTGTGTAAGACCGAACTAGGCCCTCTGAAGGTGGGAGACAGTTATGTGGCTTGATCTTTTTGTGGGGGCCCTGGCAATGGGGCCAGGACTTATCCTGGGTGCATGAACTGGCTTTTTGGAGTCCATTCCCTATGGCAGGCTACCTTGCTGAGCCTTGATGCAGCAGGGAGGGGCGTGGTCCTGCCTCAACTGGACATGCTAGACATTGTTGACTCCCCAAGGGAGGCCTGACCCCCTCTAAGGACTGGATGGAGGGTGAGAGGAGAGGGAGCTAGGGAGTGGGAGGAGGGGAAGGAGGGGGAACTGAGGTTGGTATGAAAATGAAAAGGATTTTTTTTTAATTAAAAAAAAAGAAATACCATACAGCTGTATCTTATGGAGGCATTTTTTTTTCAGTCGAGGTTTCCTCCTTTTAGATAACTCTAAACTTGTGTCAAGTTGACCCAAGAGTAGCCAGCACATTAGTTAATGAAAGAATAGCTTCTCATAACCCAGAGTATGGGATCCAAACACTATATAAGCGAGTATATTCTTTGGGGCAAGAAAATCAGTGCTATTGGGCAATTTGGAAAAGAACTTCAGGCCAACATCTGGAACTGTCCAGCAGACTTGTCTGTCTGTCATCAGAGCCGGCAGGGAGACATCTGGCTAACGGTGGGAAGCAGTGATGTAGAGCAGCTTCAAATGTCGTGAGATCCATTGGCGGCCACACAAACGGAATTAAAGAATTAAAAGCAAAACCATATATTTTGGATAAATTAATTTCTGACTTTATCTATGAGGGGTGGGCCTGGCCATGGGTAAACAGTTATCTTTTTATTGATGATATGGAAAACAGTGACATCATATTGTAAAATATTATTATGGGTAGGATACATGAATCTGTAATAATTGCAAAATATCCCAAGCCTTCTGGCTGCTTTTCTTCCCCTGACCTGTGTTCAGTCAGCAAGTCCTGAATTGCTGGGTGAATTCTGGTTGACAGCTAGTACGACCTACACACTAAGTAGTGACTGTTTTGAATGAACCCAGTTGTATTAAGAACGAGTATACGTATCTGGTACAGACAAAATACAGCCACTGGTTCTAACGCAGTCAAATTTGTAGTTTTAAGCCAACAAACTTTAAAATAGTTTTCTTGGATCAGTCCTCATCAGTACATTAAAAAAAAAAACAACCTTAAGATTTTTTTCCTTTAGCTATTTCTGGAAGGAAGAGATTCATTTGGATGTATAAGTTATGGCCTGATAAGCAATTACTATTTATAATAAAGAGGAATGAGATAGATCTTGGGTTATTAAACGCCAGAAAGATTGTATCAGAAGACACAACCAACTTTCTTTTGAGCCAAGCCCATGACTCCAGAAATGAAAAAAATTAAAATATTATAAATCATATTAGTTATTGAGGCATTACTATTTGTATATTAGTTATTGAGACTTTGCTGTTTGCATCTTCAAACTGCAAAGAGTCTTAGCAATTACTAGTGACTGGCAGCCACTTAACATTGTGATACTGTTAAGGTGCATCTAAAAATAAGCATTAAATTATGACAAAATAAAACACTGGAAGAGCTGAAAACATGTAATTTTCTATCTTGGTGCCAGCGTAGACACATTAAAAGCTGATTAGAAAACATAAGAAGTACTCTCGCTTGCCCTGTGAGTTCACTGTCTTCTGGGTCTGGTGAACTGTAGCTTGAGTGTATGCACTCACCTTGAGCTCTGGGTTAGCCAGCTCAGACCCCGTTAATAGATGAGCAAGGAGAGATATTTCAGACTCTAGAAGTGAGGCTCTCTAACCTGTCGCCCTTGATAGTTGTCTTTGTGGAAAATGCCCCAAACATGTTTGCCCAGGGACCAGCCATGAACCAAACGAGAGGCTCTGTGTGAGGACGGATTCGGGTCTGTGAGAAGCTGTAACTGCCTCGCGCTTACAGCTTTGCTTTCCAAACTCTCTCACAGACGATCTTGGGATGTGTCCCAGGATATCTGCAGCCTCTTTTTATAGATGGAGATTCCACAGGAGAAGGCTTAGTGGTTTTACTCATCTTACATGCTCGGTGTGGAGCTAGGACAGATCGGTTTCTCCCAGCCCTCGACTTCTACCATGTTTTAGAATAGCAAAGGTTTCAAGACAAGAGAAGTCCACAGAGGACCACGCGTGGACACAGAAGGGTCCCATTTAGGCTCATGGGCACTTACCTCCCCTCTTACACAGTCGAGACTTTGGGTGTCCTCAGGTTTGTGGCACAGTGCCTGGCTTATGCCCAGAACCCCACAGATATTTGATCAGGGGCGCTGAAAGGCCTCCAGGGTTTGAAAGAGAGAGTGAGCTGGTCCAACAGCTGGACTCCCCACAGCTGCAGGCCTGAGCTGTTAACACTCCATGGGAGACCAACCTTTTTCCATCTCAAGAGGTCTCCCTGACTAGGGAGGGAAGGAGAGTCGTTTTTCTAATTACCCAGATGAAAGTTATTTTGATTGGTCTGCTCACTATGCAAGTACTGGCAGCCATGTGGGAAAGGAAGACCAGCCATGAAGTTTTCATCCATTTGAAATTTGGCTTTGTTTAGTCAGTCCCAAGGGTCCTACTGTGGAGTTGAGATGAGACAGCAAGGCCCTCCAGGAAGTTACTTGATTTACAGCAGACGGCCTCTATGTTTAAGGTTAGGCCTGGGAGCCAGCCCTCACCAGCTGTCTTGGGAGAGAGCCCACCCTGGAGGCTTCTGCGCCGGACTCCACTAACACCACTCAGCGCGGGATGTTTGTCTCATTCAAGGGAAGAGCTCACGGTCTGGTGATGAATTCTCCCTCACAGTCCGCAAGCACCATCCCTTTGCCTTGCTACTCTACAGCACTACCGAGCTGCTGGGCTGCCGTCCAACTATCTCAATTAAATATGGCTGCGCCGTTCATCCAGCTCCATCCAGCCTTACTTACCTTCCATATGTGGAAAAGCTACTCTGGAAGCAAGGATGACACATGGCTAGTTCCCAAGATGCAAAAAGGGCTCTTGACAATCTTCCTCTACTTTCAAGAAAGCATTCTCACACCTCTTGCGAGGCAATGGTGGCCCTTTATAAATCATGTTAGTTCCCAAGGCATTGCTATTTCTGTCTTCAAACTGCAGAGATTCCCAGGGATTTCTAGTGCTGGCAAGGCAGTCCTTGGTTCCAGCAGAGAGGGCGCTCCTCTGCCCCAGCCCCTATTGGAACTCCTCTGTGAGTTCCGTGGGCACGGAGAACATTGTGGAGCAGAGTGGGAAGACAAACAGGTGAGGACAGGGGAGAACCTGTGCTTTCTTCCCCTTCCTCCCATTTCTCCAAGCACTCATCTTTATCTCTAGGTCAGTAGATGTCCTTTGGGGGAACTTAAGAGTTTTTAACCACTAGGAAGAACGTGAGTAGGGCTAGAGGGAAGTGCTGCAGGTGGAGTCCCTGGTGTCCAAGCCTGAGGACAGGAGTTCAGATCTCCAGCACCTATGCAAAAGCCTGGGGCAGTGGCACGTGTCTGTAACCCCAGTGCTGGGAGTGAGGAGGGGGATCTGAGGCAGTGGAGAGAGGTGGATCTTGGCCTCCCTGGCCAGGCAGCCTAGTCACTTGATGAGCTCTCAGTTCAAAGAAAAAGCCTGTCTCAGAAGATAAGGGGGAGAGCAATAGAAGAAGACAATTAATTTTGCCTTCTGGCCTCCACAAGCGTGTGCATGCATGTCCACACACACAGAGACACATGAACACACACAAAGAAAGAATAGGAGTCTCGGCTGGTGCTCTTACTGCATATAGGGTCCATTCTGGAAAGATTCTATGAAAATCAATGTAATGTAAACATCACCAGGTATCTGGCTACAGAAGTAGCAAGACCTAGTGCATTGTGAAGGTCAGCCTCCCTCCCCCGTGGCATGGCGTGGCGTGGTCAGACCAGAATGAGTAACAAGACTTCAGTGTTGGCCTTTGCTCAGGAAGCCCGCTAAGCATTAGTTCTGAGGTGACTTTTCTGTCCTTCTACCAAAGGTTTGGTTTTTGGGGGGCAAAGAAGACCAAGAAAAGTTGTGTGTGTGTGTGTGTGTGTGTGTGTGTGTGT
>NC_022021.1:32430596-32433642 GCF_000317375.1 Microtus ochrogaster | reverse complement strand
TGAAACTTATTCCTTAGTCTTGGCCAGGAATTGTAAGGAAGGCTCCCATGAGATGTGACAGCATGCTGTTCACAGGCACGTGACTGGAAAGGACACTGCCCTTGTCCTTGTGGCTCTCCCAGGAAGGGTTCTCAACCACTAATTCCAGCGGGGGCTGTGAGCTAGTCTCCTGTTTTGAGCAATGACAGCCAGAGTACCGCAAAACTGTCTGCAGCTCTGTCACTCAAGTGCCATGGGAAGTTGGCCCTGCGCCATGTCTGCTATAATAAGCAGTTTTTTTTTTCCTGAACTGGGAAGGTCTTTGCTTTTAGGGTACCTCCGAGGGGTTTATATCTGACAGAATTCCTAAGAGAGGGAGAAGGAACAAGAGACCTCTCAGCACAAAGGTAGTGCCTTTGCTTTATGGAACCTGACCTGCCTGGTACTTTATCTCACTCCCACCATCTATCCATCTCCCGAGGGCCTTCCACCTTTCCCTGCCTCTTGGCTCAATGGCTGACCTTACCTCCCCTTTCTGCTCAGTGGCTTCCCTGCCTTCCTTTCTGCCCAGTAGCTTACTTAGCTCATCACCCTCCCCAACTCAGTGCTTGCCCTGCTGGCCCCTCCCCTATGCTCAGCTGCCGTTGCCTCTCCAGGTATCAGTACCTGTCTTCTCTCCTTATTCAGATGGATAACGTGGACCTGTGTCTTTTGACTTGCTGAACTGACATAACTCTGCTGTCAGGTGGATGGCAGAGCTTCTTGACCAACAACACACAATGTGAGCTGCCATAGACCATGGCCCTGAGACACTGAAGTCAGGATGCTTCATTTTCTAGTAAGCCACGGAAGTATATGGACACAAATGTAGCAAAATCCAGTGCATTGTGAAGGTCAGCTTCCCTTCATGGTGGTGTAGTTACACCAGACAGAAAGGAGCAACTACAGTGCTGACCTTGGCTCAGGATGACTGCTAAACTTTAGTTCTGGGGCTGATGGTCTACCTTCATACCAAAGGATTTCCCTTGAGAAACCAAGAAGTGTGTGTGTGTGTGTGTGTGTGTGTGTGTGTGTGTGTGTGTGTGTGTGTGTGACAGATTGAACCTTATTCCTTAGTCTGGGTAGGGAATTGTGAGGAAGACTCTCATGGGATATGATGTTGCGCTGCTCGCAGGCATGGGGCTGGCAAGGAGTCTGCACTTGCCCCTGTGACTCTGTCAGGAAGAATTCTCGGGGGACCCTCAATTCTACAGAGAGAAGAAAATGTTTTCCTGGGAATTGCAGACCAAAAGGACAAGGAATCCAGAGGCAGTGCGCTAGGAAGGGCAGGCAGAGGAGGAACACGAGAGTGATTGAGACAAAGAGGGCCTTCTGCAAAACTAGAAAAGCAGGTTGTGCTGTACATGGAGCCCTCCAAGAAGCAAATGTAGCAAATGCCTGTCATCCAAGCTTCCAAGAGCCTGAGGCAGGAGGATTGCCATGTGTTTGATGTCAGTATGGGCTACATATCGAGTACAACACTAGTTAGGGCTACATAGCAAGACCCAATATCAAGAGGGGGGTAGGGGAGGAGGAGACTCTTACATGAGGACCTGCATGCCCAGAGCAGCCCAAATCAGTCCCTGTGGGAGCAGACAGAAGAAGCAGAACTGGGCAGAGGGAGGAGCTGGTGTGTGATGCCATCTCAACAGAGGCCCTAGCCAACCTGGGGAAGCTGGGCTAACTCCAGACTTGCCCTGAATCAGAGCAAGGGCTCTGGATCTTCATTTGGCTTCAGGAGGCAGGAGTGCCCTTGGGCCAGGCAGCTCTTTTTAGCTGAGGCAGTTCCCAGAATGGCGATAGCTGACTGATACCCTTGAAAGCACACGTTAGCAAGTCAGGCAACCCAGTATTCGGTGGACGACAGAACGGGAGCTATCACAGCCAGGGTACTCAAATGAAGGAATCCTCCAGCAGGGCTGTGAGGAATTAGACGAGAGCTACAAGGACTGTTGGGACCAGGCCAGGAAAAGGCCTCCGTGTCCTGGCATGGCCTCTGTTTCCATCGGTAATTGTGGAGGGAGTGATGTGGTTGATGGGAGAGGGCTCCTCCCAGGGTTTTAGCCTCCCTGAGAGCAGCTTGTCTTACAACTTTCAGGGGAAAAGAGTGAATTTGTCAAAGAAGTTGAGATCTTA
This sequence comes from Microtus ochrogaster, assembly GCF_000317375.1. Taxonomy (NCBI): domain Eukaryota; kingdom Metazoa; phylum Chordata; class Mammalia; order Rodentia; family Cricetidae; genus Microtus; species Microtus ochrogaster. The sequence continues at coordinate 32,431,488 of NC_022021.1, read as the reverse complement.
CAATAAACTAATAAGGTGGCCACTCCCTACTGCACCGCTTCCTGGAGTGGGCTTGGCCCTAGGGTACCAGCTCTCAAACTACCAGCACCACAGCTTACTAGAAGATGGGCTACTGTCCCCTTCCTGAGGGTCATTTTGGGATAAAGATGAACTCGAGTGAACTCTGGTGTAGACCAGCTTTCCTGTGCCTGGGTGTGCGTGTAGGGAAAATAGCAGTGCCCTGTTCTGTTTCCCAAAGAGGTGCCAGGGCTAGACAGATAACTTATCAGAATGCATTTTAACCATCACACCAGTGGAGGTAGTCCGTGCTGGCTAGTTTTTGTTGTTGTTGTCAAACTAGGATTAACTGAGAAAGCGCCCCAGTAAGTCTGACCTGTAGACAAGCCTGTGAGAGTATTTTCTTAATTAGTGAGTGATGTATGGCTGGGAGGCCCAACCCATTACAGGTGGTGCCAGCATTGGGCAGGTAGTCCTGGGAAATAAAATAAAGTGAGCTGAGCAACCTGGGAGGAATAAGCCCCACTCCTCTATGTCCTCTATATCAGTTCCTGTCCCTGATTTCCCAGAATGATGGGCTGTAATCTGTAAAGTGAAGTAAACCCTTTCCTACCCAAGCTGCTTTTAGTTACGGTGTTTCATCACAGTGACAGACACTCAAGTGAGCATCTAAACTGCAATTGACTGTGTGTGTGCGTGCAAGTCTATGCATATCACTCTGTACAGCAATGCCTGTTTCTTTCACCCCATTCTTCTACATTTCTTCCATTCTTCTGTATTTCTACCCTCCTAAGTGTAATGTTTTCTACCCATAGCATTTGCTGCTGAGAGTTTCAAATGGAGTAAACTTCTTTCTTAGCCAGGCATGTAATTCCAGAACTTAAGAAGTGTGAGA
>NC_022021.1:32429354-32429923 GCF_000317375.1 Microtus ochrogaster | reverse complement strand
AAAAAAAAAAAAGCAAAAATATGAAGAAAAAAAACAATTCAAGTCTTAAAAACTGAAATAGAGACAATAAAGAAAACACAAACCGAGTGAATTGAAGAAACAGGAATTATGAAAAAACAATTAGGAACCACAAATGCAAGCATAAACAGCAAAATACAAGGAATGGAAGAGAGAATCTCAAGCACTGAAGATACAATAGAGGAAATAGACTCATCAGTCAAAGAAAACATTAATTATAACAAAAGTTTAACACAAAATATCCAAGAAATATGGGACACCAAGAAAAGACCAAACCTAAGAATAATAGGGGCAAAAGAAGGAAAAGTTCAACTTCAAAGCACAGAAAATAGATACAACAAAATCATAGAAGAAAACTTTCCCAACCTAAAGAAAGATATGCTCATGAAGATACAAGAAGCTTAGAGAACACCAAATAGACCGGATCAAAAAATAAATAAGTAAGGTTCCTTACCACATAATCAAAACACTAAACATAGAGGATAAAGAAAGGATATTAAGAGCTGCAAAGGAAAAGACCAAGTAACATATAAAGGCAGACCTATCAGAAT
>NC_022021.1:32426522-32428442 GCF_000317375.1 Microtus ochrogaster | reverse complement strand
CATGGAACCTTCTCAAAAATTGATCACATACTAGACAACAAAGCAAACCTCAACAGATAGAAAAAACTTGGAATAACTCCATGTATCTTATTGGATCACCATGGCTTAAAATTAGAATTCAACAGCAACACTAATTCTAGAAAGCCCACAAACACATGGAAATTAAAGAATGCTCACCTAAAACACCAATGGGTCAAGAAAGAAATAAGAGCAAAAAATTAGATACTTCCTAAAATTCAATGAAAATGACCACACAAGATACTCAGATTTATGAGACACAATGAACGCAGTGTTAAGAGGAAAGTTCATAGCACTAAATGCCTAAATAAAGAAGCTGGGAAAGGAAGCTGAGTATTGAAAAAAAAAAGTCAAAGTCATAGGTCATCTTTTGAACACATTGGTTATTTTTTAATTATTTCATTGGCTTTAGGTTGGCTTTTGAGCTAGAATGCAATGGATTTGTTAAGAGTGGATGTCAGTTTCCATGAGTATGGGTGGGCCAGACAAAGGGAAGATATTTCACATCTGCCATGCAAGCATGACTGATGCGGTTCCCATCCACACTTGCTTCCTTTCTTCCTGTCTTCCATTTCTTTACAGAATTGTCCATCATTAACAAAGCTATGAGGACCCAAGTTCAGAGCCCCAGAGCCCACATCAAAGTCTGATGCTTAGGCAGAAACAAGTAGACTCCTGGAGCTTGCAGACCAGAGAAATCTAGTAAAATTAGTGAGCGACAGGTTCAGTGGGGGACCCTTTCTCAAAAAATAAGAGAAAATAAGTAGAGGAAGACACTTGACATCAACCTCTGCTGTCTACAAACATACACATGTTCACATCCCTATGTGTACCAGTAGACAAACACACACAGGAACGCATACATCACATACACACTGCACACAATACATCCTTATTGTCACAAATTGTGTTTAAGATAATTGGAGGACATTTGATCAAGTAAGGGAACAAAGAAAGCCTCCACGTTGAGACAGTCACACAGGCAGGGGTAAGGAGCCTGCCCTGGAGGGTTAGATTACTTGCATGTGAGTCCTGGCTCTTCCTGTCACTGAGGATGGAACAGATTAATTACAGTCAAACCACTGAGGATAGATTAACATTTCAGGAAAAGTTGTATTTAATGAAAGCTGCAGCTATAAATTATGAAAATTTTTATTTCATCCAATAGAGCATAGGTTATAATTCAAACTACTGCTCATTCTTGGAATGAAAAAGAATAAATCTTATGAATTGTTCTGGCATAATCTTTAAACTAAAATTCTGTGATATTGCATGATACAGTAGTCTCCACTTTGTAGTTTTGGCAAACATATTAAAGTGTCATTCATTTTCTCAGAGTTTTCATATAATTCATTGACATTAAGTCTTCACTTTGGAAAGCCATGTATTCTTACTGTTCCTTGTGTTTTCTTCTCCAAATGTTAACTGTTTTACTCAGTGTGGTTGTTTGAAAGAGAACGTCTTCCAAAGGGAGAGGCACTATTACGAGGTGTGGCTTTGTTGGAGTGAGTGTGTCACTGTGGAGGTGGGCTTTGAGGCCCTATATACGCTCAAAACATGCCCAGTGAGACAGACCACTTCCTCTTGCCTGCAAATCAAGATGAAGGACACTTGGCTACTTCTCCAGCACCATGTCTGCCTGAATGCCACCATGTTGTACCATGATGATAAAAATGTAAGCAACCCCAATTAAATATTTTTCCCAGTAGAAGAGTTACCTTGGTCACAGTGTCTCTTCACAGTAATAGAAGCCTTAACTAAGATTCCCGATGTGTGATACTTGCATCTAGTAATATCTCATTACTTTCCCCAACTTCATTGACTCTTTCATCCTTTGAAATAATTTCACAGGTGCTTTGCAGTCAGTTTGCTCTCTCTCTCTCTCTCTCTCTCTCTCTCTCT
>NC_022021.1:32419288-32426406 GCF_000317375.1 Microtus ochrogaster | reverse complement strand
TGTGTGTGTGTGTGTGTGTGTGTGTGTGTGTGTGTGTGTGTGTGTGTCTGAGGAGGCAGAAGAAGGTGTGAGATTCCCCACAGCTGAAATACTGGTAGTTATAAGTCGCCTGACATGGGTGCTGGGAACTGAACTCAGGTCCTTTGCAGCACTCTAAACCACTGAGCCACATAATACCCTCCCCCCACCTCCCACAAACACTGTACTCATAATATAAAATAAGAGTAAATCATAAAAAAAAAACAAAACAGAAGAGATGCGGTAGATGGCACAGTGAGCTGACAACCTTAGTGTAATCTTACACACACACATAGACACAAATATAATTTTAAGAAAACATTCAGAGCCCCCTTATACCCTTCACCAAGATACCCCAAATTTCAAACACTTACATATCAAGAGAACAATGCTCAAAATCAGAAAATCAATGCTGGAGCATAATTTCTAAATTAATTTGTTGGTTAACTAATTTTGTAGTGTCAAGGACTAACATCCCTGGAGCATCCTTTCCCTGAAGATAGTGAGGGCACAGGCCACATTCCCTTGATCTAACAACTGGGTCAGCCTAGTTTCTTAGGATCTGTTAGCTCACCCTAGAAGTTATTTTACCTACACGAAAACATCAACAACAATTGTCAACACACTGAATGATCAAAATTTTAAATACATCTATCTCCCTAAACATACTTGGATAATTATTGAAATAATTATTTTACTCAAATCCTTACCACACACTGGGCCTTGCTCAAGGTAATTTCCTCAGTATGACTCAATAATCTCTATGTAAGCCCTATGAGGTGGTGTCTTAAGGATTCCAGTGTCATGATGGAATGTCATGACCAAAGCAACTTGGGGGGAAGAATTTATTTGGCTTACAGTTCAGCATTGCTGTTCATCACTGAAGGAAGTCAGGACAGGAACTCAGACAGGGCAGGAACCTGGAGGCAGGAGCTGAAGCAGACCATGGAGGGGGGCTGCTTACTGACTTGCTCCTCATGGCCTGCTCAGTCTGCTTTCTTATAGAACCCTGAACCACAATCCTGGAGATGACACCCACCATGGGCTGTTCCCTCCCCCATCAATCATTAATTAAGAAGATTCCCTGTAGACTTGCCTACAGCTTGGTCTTACGGAGGTTATTGTCTCTTTGGAGGTCCCCTCTTCTCAGATGACTACAGTTTGTGTCAAGGTGACCTGAAACTAGCAAGCACAGGTAAACTCGATCACCATCCCATTTCACAGCCAAGGAAACGAAGGTACATTTGCATTGAAGGTGTCCTAGTTGTGTTGTAACAGAGCTAGAATTCAGGCCAGGCAGTCAGACTCCGCAGCCTGTCCTGTCTCTCTGTGGGAGATGCTCGCTGTCCTAAGCCACCACTAGTTTTGCATTTGAGCTAAATAAATTAAGACTTACACAGAGGTGGGTTTTTTGTTTTGCTTATTTCATTTTATTTTTATTACTGTGTATGTGTGTATGACATGTATACATGGCATAGGTGCACATCGGAAGACATTTTCTCCTTCTTTGAGGGCTCAGGAACCATGCTCAGATTCTCAGAATTGCACAACAGGTGTTCATATCCACTAATTAATCCCCAGCACATTTTTTTCAGCTTACTCTAACGGGTGATTGCTTCTCTTTTTACCAATGGGTAGAACCTTACTTTTCTGAGAAATAAGTTGGGATGTAAAATGGAATATTGGTATATTATTAGACCCCTCAGGGAGTCATTTTAAGGGCAGTTGACTCATTAAGAGAATAGGACTTTGCACCCTGGCTCTAAAGAGGGAATTATTTTAGCCGGTCCTTTGACCATGGGAGTTTTGTCTGTTGTCACTTGCTAAAGATATGACAATGTGCTCTTAGCTTGGATTTGCAGCTAGGAGACCTGTGTGTGTGTTTTCCCACCTACCTCAGGAATGCAGCCAGAAAAGACAGTGGCATCCTGGAGCCATCTGGGAATGCTTCCTGAACCTGCTCTAAAGTAGGGCAGAGCCAGCTGCACACTCGCCAGCTTCAGAGTTTACCTGGATTAGACTCACTGCAGAGGATTTAACGCCACAGAAGATTTATCTGGGATGCCAGCTGTCTGCCTTTGATGAGCGGTTCCCAGGGTGGGAAGCAGCTGGGGGCAGCTATCAGTTTAGTAGGTGAGGCTTGGAGCTGAGGGGCTCTGTGACTCTGCCACTGCCAACCACTAGAAGTCTGGGTACATCCCTCACTTTGATTGCTTCCAGATGCAGGTTGCCTACTGGAGAAATGGGAATAATGGGTCCCTATGCTCAGGAGACACCAACCCAATTTTCTGGCTTGCTTAGAGGAAGCAGAGAGCCATATGAGAGCCCCTTCATATTTGTTTAGGCAATGGAATTGGACCAGTTGGGGGCTCCTGTCATAGAGCAAAAGCACAGCCAAGGGAGAATAACTAACGAGAGCACAGTTGACAGAAAAGTTAAGGGAAAGCAAGAGGGATGAAGGAATCCAGAGGGAGCAAGAGCAGGGAGCTGTGGCTGCCCTGGGGCAGAATAAGCATGAGGAAGGAATCTGTACAGAGACTGGGCTTGTAAGTAGCCAAGTGGGCCTACTCATTCACGCCTGCAATACTCACACTCCAGATAAGAAATAGGAAGGTGGAAATTTGTTTACAACCTAGGCTAGATAGCCAGACTCTATCTCAAAACACAAAAGAAAAGTAACAAAAGAGGGTGCAGGACAGATTAGAAAAGTTCTGATCAGAACTATGACCTTAGGGAGAAAAGCAGATCGCATCACCAACCTATGACCCAGAAGAGAAGTTGGAGCAGGGGAAGGAGTCAGCTGCCTTCTCCTTGATTTCCTGCCTCTGGTTTTTGACCAATGGTATGTACTGCTCGAACCCAGACAGAAAGCAGAGATCAAAGGAGCAGAACATGAGGTTCAATGGTGCCTCCTCCAGGGCCTGGAGTTGAGAGAATGGCGGGGTCATTGGGGGGCAAACAGGGATAGTTGAGCCCAGGAGCCATATATTAGCATGATTTTAGGCTTTTAGGTTTTGACGTACTGGCTTTTCAAAGGTCTCACATTATGGACAATTAAATATGCTTACTACAGACTGCTAAGCAGAAGAAATCAACCAAAGAACAATTCAGGTCACATATGACAAGAGCAAAAGGCTGTTGAGGCAGATATCTCTCCCCCCACCAAATCAAGGAGTCTAGAACTAATTTTTTTAAGAGAGCACAATAATTATTTATAAATGTTATCTAACTTTTACACTTACCAGGCAAATTACTAAATAGTATGTGTATTTTTCCTCCTGTTACCCTATCACAGCCTATGAGATTATTGTTAATCAACGATTTCTTCAACAAATATTTTCTAAGTAGCTACCATGTGCCAGTCACTGGAAGTCACTTCTCTAAACCAGTTCAATACAATATTTCCTATCATGAAACTTGTGCTCTACCTGAAAAAAAGTAAATATTAAGTGGGCAATAAAAGCGTTGTCATGGAGTAGGGCATCTAGCCTATGGGGGGGGCAGCTTTCCTGGAGGAAGCGAGAGTTAGTCAGAGTCCTGGAGAAGGAGGAACTAGAGGAAGGTCAGGAAAACATCGCTCATGGCAAAGGAAACAAAAACTCCCAAGTTCTGGGGGAATGAAACAGTGTCATAGTCCATTAAAAGGATGGAAAGGCAAAGAACACTTCTGCATTGGGAACTTGGGGCCAGAGTGTGTAAGATCTGGTGGTTTGGATGAGAATGACCCCCCAGTAGAGTCACATTTTTGAATACTTAGCCCCCAGTGGGTGGAACTGTTTGAGAAGGATTAGGAGGTGTGGCCTCATTGGAGGAGGTGTGTCACTGAGGGCTATCTTTGAGGTTTCAAAAGATTCAGTGCCATTTCCAGTGTGCTCTGCCTCCTGATGGTGGTTCAAGATGTGAACTCTCAGCTGTTCATGTCACCATGCCTACAGTCTGCCATCATGGACTCTAACCCTCTGAACCCTGTTAAATACTTTATTTTCTTTTTCTTTTTGTTTGTTTGTTTGTTTTGGTTTGGTTTGGTTTTCAAGGCAGGTTTCTCTGTACATCTCTGGCTGTCCTGGAACTCACTTTGTAGGCCAGGCTGGCCTTAAACTCAGAGACATTTGCCTGCATCTGTCTCCCTTTCAACACCCCCTCCCACAAGTGCTGGAATTAAAAGCATAACCCACCACCACCTGGTTATACTTTCTTTTCTAAATTGTTTTGGTCATGGTGTTTTATCACAGCGATAGCTAAATAGCTAAGACATAACAGTGAGAGGGAGAGCGGGCTAGAGACATGGGTCTCGGTTTTAGGGGCGCTAACAGAGCTGGGAAGCTTTTAAAAAGATGGTCAGTTGTACTGTAGAGAAGGACTCTGGGGCGGGCGATGGTGGCACACGCCTTTAATCCCAGCACTCGGGAGGCAGAGGCAGGCGGATCTCTGTGAGTTCGAGACCAGCCTGGTCTACAAGAGCTAGTTCCAGGACAGGCTCCAAAGCTACAGAGAAACCCTGTCTCGAAAAACCAAAAAAAAAAAAAAAAAAAAAAAAATAGAGAGAGAGAAGGACTCTGGGAAGCTTTAATGTAGGACTTGTCGAGGAGATTCCTGCAATAGTATAGATCTAGGCAGAATGGGAAAAACTCTCTTGTCAATGGGTAGAGAGCAAATATTTCATCTTTAGGGCTCTATCACATCCAATATTCACGCTCAGTTGTGCCCTTGGGGTGCATTCAGACAGAGCCATGGTCTAGGACATTTTCTTTGAGAACCTCTAGGATATAGGACAGAATGGTCAAGACTCAGACTCTAAGGACTCGAGGAAGACTTGAGAGGACATAGTTTTGAGATTTGAGAGGCAAGGGCCTTTGAGAGTTTTAGTTTGGATAACTGTGTTCTACTTCCTGGGGTGGCCAATAATAGAGAAGTTTTCAGAGAAGGGATCATGAAATTCAGTTTGTAGTTAAGGAGCCAGAGGAACCCGAGGGCCTGGTAAGTAAAGAGACGTCTCCTTCATGCAGAAGAGAGAGGTAGGTCTCGTTCCGGGAAGTCCTGTCAACCTGGAGGATTAAGAAGGAAGGTTGTTTTTAGATAAGACAAAGAAGTCAGAAATCTGACCTCCATTGAGAAGATAACATATAAATTAGAGCGGGTAGAACATAGAAACAAATATTAGATTTTGTCACAAACCACTTAAGACGGACAAGCGAAAATTCACGGCCTACCGAGGTTTCGGTATCCCTTCCATGAGCAATCCAACCGACAGCACGTACTCGGGGCAGGGCAGCCTTCATGCCCGATTGGAGTTTTCATCACAGTTGCCACCCAGGAACAAGAGTGTTTAGATAAGCAAGTGGTAGAAGTAACAGGACATAAAGTTCCCCCACACTGCTCCTGACAGTGAGCTATGCGCTTCCCCGTGTTGTGATCAAATAAACAGACTCCACTAGAGACAGCTGCTGGGGAGCCTGGGCTGTCAGTGCAAGTCTGGCGAGCAAAGGAATGTTGAGACGAGCGGCTGAGGACACGGGACACTTGTTGGCGGTGGGGGTAGGAGCGCCAGTCGGCACAGAGGTTGGGGAACATAGAATAGGAAACCACATCAGGGTCTGGACAGGGCATTTCCGTGACAGGTCCGTGGTAAAAGGGGATAACCAAAGGCTTGCAGGGGGCACAGGCCCGTGGAAAAGTGTCAGCGTGAGCATTTAAATTTCCCATGCCTCCCGCCCGCTGCTGAACCCTCAAGCAGCAGAATTCAGCTGATGTGCAGAAAATAGAAAGCATGGATATGATGGAGACTGTCTGCCAAGTGTTGACAAGTGTGCTCTCAGGATGCGTGTGGTCATTCAGCAGGGAGGGGGGAGGGTGTGGGCAAGAGCAGAAGAGTTGCATCATTGAGTTGCATCTGGATCCAGCTCCCCCAAGGTCACCCCAGACTCAGACTCGCTAAAAATCCTGAACTTGTCCCCAGCTTGTGCCATTAATTATGACCACTGAACTTCTCCCTGCGTGGTGTCCAAGCTTTTCAGCCTTCTGCCTTCAGGCTTCTGTATCCTATGGTTCTGTAAGAGAACCAGAATCAAAACTGGGGCCAAGAAAAGGAGACATTTGGGACATTCTTGTCATCTGTTTTCAGGGCTGTGCCCCATCCAGACAGCTTCTGGTTCTCGTACCCAATTGCTTCACCCTACTTCCCACCAAGTTAGGTCTTTCTGTCTTTGGGACTATTTGCTTTGGATTTGAATAAAGATTTGTCAATTGACTGGGCAATGGTGCTGGGGTGCACCTTTGATCTCAGCACTCAGAAGGCAGAGGCAGGTGGATCTCTGTGAGTTCAAGATCAGCCTGCTCTACAGAGCAAGTTCTAGGACAGGCTCCAAAGCTACATAGAAACCATGTCTGGGGAAAAAAAACAGCAAAAACAGCCAAAAAAAGATTTGCCAATTAGCAATTCCATGAAAAAAATAGATTTGCTTTTGGAATAGATTGTCAGCCTTTGCTAGGGAAAAAAAAAATGTACACACCTACAGTAAAGCAAGTTTGGGAAACTTTGCTATATGACCAGGCAGTCATATCTGTTAAACCGTTTGATCTCTAAAAGCACATTTTTTTCTTTTTGCAGTTTCATGCTGGAGATACAATATTGATAAGCTGCATGACATTCTGACTGATAGCCGAGATTTCAAAAGACTGTAATAAGAAAAGTCACATTCTTGAAGGGGCATTTGGGATTTATCATAAGGAATTAATTTATAAGTGTGCTGCCCTCATTCGAGATTACTTCGTCTCCTCGGGGCCATGGAGCAGAGGTACCCGTCTGTGGGAGGGAACGTGAATGACCTTAGTTTTTGAAGCTGGCCCACAGTGTGGGATGTGGATGAAGTCCTAAGTAAATGTCTTGTCGTTGACAAGAGCGTGGCTGTGTCTGGGACCTCAATGCCTCAAACCAATGGGAACGGCAAAAGCCTTCCCCCAGTCAGGCTCAGGGAAAGGGCAAAGCCTGAATGTGATGGTTGATGGGTATTCAGAAAGTGCAGCCTGCAGCTTCCTCCTCCAGGACGTTTTCAGCCTGAAACTACTCTCCTATAAGAGGTAGACTTTCTACCTCTTACACA
>NC_022021.1:32407499-32418969 GCF_000317375.1 Microtus ochrogaster | reverse complement strand
CAGGCATTAGGGAAAAGCATGAGACTAAGGGCAAGGGATGCTACAGAAGGGAGGAAAGCCATGATTTCACAAGATCTCTAAAGAATTGACAGCGACTTCTCCAAAGGACAGATGTTCCTGTAGCTCTGCAGAAACGGGTTACTCCAAGTAAACACTTCCCGTGGATAGTCCAATAAGTCTGTCAGCTGTAATTCACTGTATAACACTTGTGGGCTCACCACACACATGCACACATGAAATAAAAATAAATAAATCTTGAAAAATAAAAGAGGCCTCTTCTGGGCTCTAGAATTCTGGGATCTTTTTGCTTGTTAACACCTGCTTGGCTCTTTAAAAAAAAGTTGTTTATTAATTCTTTGAGAATGTCATACAATACATTTTGGTCACATGCATTCCCTCGCTACTCTCAGTAACTCCACCTAGTTTACCAAATCCCTAACCTCCATCTTCATATTTTTTTTTTAATCAATTGATTTCAATTTGAACTGCCCATAAATTTCTGGGTATGGGACCACCAACTGGAGTGTGGTCAGTTTACTAGGTGCCTGTCCTTTTTTTCTTCTTTTGGTTTTTTCAAGGCAGGGTTTCTCTGTAGCTCTGGAGCCTGTCCTGGAACTTGTTCTGTAGAGCAGGCTGACCTCCAACTCACAGAGATCCACCTGTCTCTGCCTCCTGAGTGCTGGGATTAAAGGCGGGCACCACCAGCACCCAGGGGGGGGCTATGCTCTTAAAACTGGCTTTCCCTCACCCCCAAACTGTCAACTGTCCACTGCTACTCAGTAGGTATGGGGGCTCATTTCCCACTTTGTGCTAGAATACTGCCTGACCTGATCTTGTGTGTTACGTGTTCACGGGTGCAGACATTCTATCATGTCCATATAACACCTTTTGCTTGGGTCCTCCCCAACCCCTGGCTCTTAATATTTCTATTTCCTCTTTTGAAATGGTGCCTGAGCCTTAGAGGTGTGTGTGTGTGTGTGTGCGCGCGCGCGCTCATGAGTGATATAGACATCCTGTTTGGGTTTGAGTAGTGACACATTCTCTGCACTTTCACCAAGTGTAAGTTTTTGCATTAACCTCCATCCGTTGCAAAAAGAAACTTCTCTGATCAGAGCTGCACTAATCTGTATGGGTAGAGAGATAAGAGTTACACTATATCCACTTAGCAGGCTGATAGCAATAGGTTCTCCGCAATTATGGGTTCTCAACCATAATTATTGCTTCCTCCTGTGGAGTGGGCCTTAAATCCAAGCAGAAAGTGGTTGGTTGCTCCCAGAACACTTGTGCCACTGCTGTACCCATAGGTCTACCTTGCCATGCCCTTCATTATTGCATTTTACACGGTTCACAGCTGAGTCAGATGTTGCTATGGCCTCTCCTCCAGCCATCTGAATAGCAGCTTCTAGGCCTATGAAAGCCATCAGCTTTCAGTCTTTGGGTTTCTTCTCACGTTATTTCCTTGTGATCCAATCAGACAAAGCACAGCAGCAAGCTATTTATTGGAAGATAGTCTAAACCATGTGTGGTGACACACACTTGTGTGTGGTGACACACACTTGTAATCTCGCCCCTAGGGAGACAGAGATGGACGAATCACCACACATCTGCGATCTGTGATGAGGTCTTTATTACCAATTTGACAGGATTTAGAATCACCATGGAAACACACACCCAGGTCTGTCAATGAAGGTGTTTGTAGAAAGATTAGATTAGAACCCAAAACCCATCCTGAGTGTCTGTGACTGTGACACCATTCTGTAGGCTGGAGTCCCCAGCTGAATAGAAAGGACAAAATGATCTGAGCACCAGCCCTGCATCTGGATCTGCCTCCTGCTTTTAATGCGGCCACCTTCCCCGTGCTCTCACCGGCACGCTGGCTGTGCCATGGTGGACTGTCACCTTTACCTATAAGCCCAAACAATCCCTCCCTCCTTTAAGTTTCTTCACAACTTTTGTCACAGCCACAAAAACTTAGCTAACACAAGGTGGTGGAGGGGACCCCCAAACAGCGGGGGTTTCCTCCTGGTCCCGGATTAGGCACAAACCACACCCAAATACCTGTTTTCACAGAGAGATCCTTTATTAAGCAGGGACAAAAGCTAAAGTGACTGCAGCCAATGACCTCGCCCAAGAGAAAAAAAATGAAAATCCGTGTTAGAATGGACTAGAATGTGGTTGTGAAGGAGACAGAGGATGAGAGAGAAGGGGAAGGGGCCAAGAGAAAGGAGCAGGGTTGTTTGTCCCAGAGGGACAAAGGATGGACTGCCTCTCGATAGAATGGAATCAGACCTGGCACATGGGCTAATGGCAGTTTCTAAAGATAAAGGGGGAAACCCTGTGATAGGATGAGGTGTTTCATTTTAATTAGAGATGTTAATTAGGTGAACCAAAGGGGGCTTCTGATAGCTGGTCCTTGGTAGTCAGCCTCAGGAGGAGGAAGTGGCCAAATAAGGAAATAAGCCTTGGTGGCTGACTTTAGGAAGGTAATCTAACAGTTTTTAGGAAGGTGGGGGGAATGGGGAGAAGGGCAAGGCCTGCCAGAGCCACGTGTTCAAGTGTGTCCCCGTCACAAGGTCCATCCAGTTTACACAGGGAGTCTTAGGACAGGTAGAACCCCGTGGTGAGATTTTTGTCTCAGAGAAACAAAACTAAAAATAAAATAAAGGTAGTTTAAATTATTTGCTTTATGGATACACACATCATAATAAGGAGAAGAAAAAGATGAGACACTTTCCCCAGAGTCACGAGAATTTTAACATTAAAGAATTTGTATGTCCTCCTACTGGCCAGAAAGAGATAGATGCCTTGAGTTACATAAAATCCAGCCAAGACCATGACTTTCTGGGCTCCATCAAGAAGCCTCTGAGAGGAAGACTACTCTGATGGGCAACTGGCCTTTTTTTTTTTTTTTTTTTTTTTTTTTGCTACAGGTAACCTTTCAAGTTCACCTTAGCATTTAAACCAAGGTTCTAATTTCTGTGGGCTTCATTGACTGATGATGCCCTTGCAGACAGCCAAGATGCAAAATGCATTTTTAATATCTCACTAATTGATACACCATGTGGAGAGGATGCCGACGATGACTTATCAAGTGGTCCTGGTGGCGTCCTTCGCTACTGAGGCAAAATGTAAGGCACCTTATCTGTACACGCTTCGTGACAAACGGAAACCGGCATCCCAGCGGCTGCTGTTCACACATGCTTCTCATTTGGACGGGAATTTAATTTCCTTCAAAGTGCTACCGTATCTATGTTCTCTTTAGGGACCCGAGATCCTAATGAAGACCTTTAGTGGCGAGGAGCCTTGTCATCATTTTAGAGAAACTTACCTTGCGTTAGGCCCAAGCTTCCTCGTGTTGCGATCGGTCTTAGAACACAGTGCTTGCTCTCTGTTGTCTTCCCAGGTGAATTGTCACTTCTGTCTTCACGTTCCAGTACCAGTAAAGACAGATGCTGAGATTGGCAGAAGAGATAAGGATGAAGAAGTAAATTTAAAAAAAAAAAAAAGGAAACAGCACACACGAGCGATATCCTTTTTTTGTATGATTACCTTTTTTAGATGATTCAGTGAAGCTACTTAGAGGTAAAAATAGCATGTGACTGACTTAAAAGTGACGCCTTTCCCCCCTGAGCTGTGCAGAACAGAACAAGGATGATCAGCAGGGGAGCCAGGTCGGGATTGATGATGTGCTGTGCACAAAATCAAAGGCATCGCGAGCGGCTTACCTAAGGAGTCACGTCTGGATACGCAGTGATTTGACTGAATTCTCCCCAGGCTTGTGGAGTACATCTGCACTACGGCAGCAGAAGCCTCAAGCCAAAGAAGATGCGATGCCAAGTCCCATCTCTGGTTTACGAAATAAAGACCAATTATAAGAAAACATAACAAAATCACAACAACAACAACAAACCCTCTGTGCCCGTGTGGCGATTAGAGCCACTTCTCCTAGAGATGCTGACTGCTAAAGACAGGTTATACTAGTCAAAGCTGAATCTCCCCTTTCTCCTTCCTTCCAAGTTTTAGTAGATCAGTGTTGCTGGTGCCCTAATCCTGAGGATCAAGTAAGCTAAAACACAAGCCGAATGTTGTTGTCACCCACAGGAACCTGCTGGACTGGGCTCGGGGAGTAGCTCCATTATAAAGTGCTTTCCTAGCATGAATGAGGTCCTGGATTTGAACTCTAGAACTCTCTGGCGCTGGCTATGTGTTGCATACCTGTAATCCCAGCATTCAAAAGGTAGAGGCAGAAAGATGAAGAACTCAAGGTTAGCCTCTGCGACATGACATTTCTGTTTTGAAAAACAAAACAGGATCTATTGGATCCACACTACATTCTGGAACCCTTTTACAAAAAGACATTGAGTCTCATATACATATATATATATATCATAATAAATAATAAGTGAAGGGCTGAAGAGATGACTCAGAAATTAAGAGCACTGGCTTCTCTTCCAGAGAATCTGGGTTCAATTCCCAGCCCCCACATGGCAGTTCAGAACTGTATGTAACTCAGTTCCATGGGATCTGACACCCTCATATACACATACATGCAAACAGAACACACATGTATATAAAATAAAAATAAATAAATATTCAAAAGAATAATAAGTGAACTGTACTGGCTGGTGTAGAATTGTTTTTTCCTACCAGAATGTATAAAAGTGCAGCGATCAATGTTTTCTTATAAGTGGAGAGCTGAGAATCACAGTAAGAAAATAGATTAGCTTGGTTGTCTTAATACATCATAGTGTGTTTTATTTTTAAGGCAAGCCCACTCATGAGCAAGTCAAAACATCCGTATATGTGGAACTATTAGACAGCTCTGAAAAGACAAAACACATCTGTCCAGGTCCCGACATCCGGTTCATGCCCCTCTTATGGAACATCATTCTCATTATGAATAAGAGAGAAAGTGCGAAATCTTTCCCTGGACACGTCTTTCAAAGAGCATCCATCAACTGTAGGTCCATTTTCTATACTGGCTAATAAAAGACTTGGCCTGATCCCAATACCTATTACAAAGTTCCCAGCAAGGTTTAAACTAAAATCTATCACTGCTGTGATCAGCTATTGGAATGTGAGCCTGGGACTGCTTCCTGCTTTGAGTGTAGCTTCTCGACTCCAGTGTCTCTCATTGTGGTTCATCCAAAAGCAGTCACTGGGCTCTGGGTTAAGAATGAAAGATACAAGTTCCCCATACCCAACACCAGCTTCCACACAGCAGAGCAAGAAGATCTCAGGGGAGAGGAGACCCAGGATAGAATTTTCCTATCTCTTAATAATCCTTAAATATAATTTGTTTTGGTTTCGAGCAGTTACTTTTTTCTTTAAGCCCCTCCTTGGTCAGGGGATGGCACATTCCAGGTTGAAGTCATGAAATGGAGGTTTTAGGGGTCAGCGATTTGCAGAAGAAAGAAAGGGTAGCAGTTAGCTGAGTAAACAGGAAGCTAGATAAAATGAACAGGCTTGGGGATAAAATGAACCAACAGACGCAGAGCAGAGAGGGACCCCAGCAAGCAGCTGACGTAGGTTCCTTTTCCTCCTGGAAATGAACTTGGAAGAGCAGTGGAGGAGGAGCAACAGAAAGTATCGAAACTTTCAGTGTCTCTTCCAGAAATACGTGAAGAGGTGATCTGGTGGGCAGATTCTGCTTCCTAAGAAAAAAGCTCAGAGGTGCACCAAGTGTCAGTGCAGTATGTAATGACTGAGATGATATACTTCTTTTTCTGTTCACCAATTTTACCTTCTGTCTTAGTTATGGTTACTATTGCTATGATGAAAAACCATGACCAAAGCAACTTAGGGAGCAAAGGGTTTATTTGACTTATACTTCCACATCAATGAAGGAAATCAGGACAGGAACTCAAAACAGGGCAGGAACCTGGAGGCAGGAGCTGATACAGAGACTATGGAGGAGTACAGCTTCCTGGCTTGCTCCTCATGGCTTGCTCAGTCTGCTTTCTTACAGAACCCAGGGCCACTAGCCTAGGGGTACCACCACCCATAATAGACTGGTCCTTCTTCATCAATCGCTAATTAAGAAAATGCCTTCCAGCCTGATCTTATGAAGGCATTTTTTTTTCAATTGAGTTTCCCACCTTTCAAATAACTCTAGCTAGAGTCAAGTTGACATAAAGCTAGACAGCACAGCTTTCCTTCCTAAGTCTTAGTGTTTCTATTCCCTACTTCCTCCTTCATGCTAAACTAAAGTGGCAACTTAGATGTGCTAATCTGTGACTAACTACTTGACAAGAGGGCAGAAAGGATTTACACTCTGATCTTCAAATAATAGAAATCAAATGACTTAGGTTGCCAGCTTTCAAATCAAGAAGACTGCAAAGGCAAAATGAAATTTCCACGCATTTGCTTGGCCTCTTGCGAACTGAGCTATTATTGACGAGCAAGAACTCATGAAAACATATGTGAAAAATAGCAGATGAAAACTTATTAGAACCAGAGTCATTTTAAGCATGTCGGAATGAGGCAGATAATAAAAGCACTTACTTGCATAGATTCATGTGTAGTATAAATCACACATCACATACGCATATATTTAATAATAACTCAGTTATCTTTGTGCATTTGTGTGTGTGTGTGTGTGTGTGTGTGTGTGTGTGTGTGAATGTGCTGCTGCTTGCATGTATAGGCCAGAAGGCAGCCTAGGGTGCGAGTTTTCCCCTTCCACCTTGTCTACAACCTGTCTCTCTTTGATTGTTGCTGTTTACAGTTTTGTACGCTAGGATGCCCCCCTCCTCAAGTTTCGTAGGACCCCTCCCCCAGATCTGCTTCTCAGCTCCTCGAAGGAACACTGGGATTAATGATGTACTACCACGCCTGGCTTTTCTACTTGGGTTCTGGAGATTCAAACTCAGATCTCCATGAATACAGGGTAAGCCCTTCACCCTGCACCCAACTTTGGGAAATATTTTTTGAGTGGCTGGTATTGGGTTGGACACTGCACTGCACTGCACTTTAGAAACACCATAAGCTCTGTTTATTTCTTTGGTTTTGTTTTTTGTTTTCTAACTTCCAGGAGCTCACAAGCTAGAAATACAAGAGACAAATGCTACCAGCACCATGGTTTAGCGCACCCGAGAAGGGTATGAACCAGGGGATATCTTTGTAGAAATTAAGGAGGATGAGGGCACTTGATGCTGGTGCCGCGCGATGAGAAGCCCTCCCAGAAGACAGACAACTCAACTCTGGAATCTCAGCAGCCCCTGAAGAGTGAGAATGCCATTCTGGCAAAAGAAACAGAATTTCCAGGTTGGAGCACAGGTCGATAAGAAAGAACAGTGAGAACATTTGGAGCGATGGCCATTTGCAATTTCAGTTGATTGCCAAGGGTAGCAGGGTTGTGCCAGGTGCTGGGTACAGAGGCACAGAAGACACAGGTGGCCTCTTCACTGCTCCTGAGATTGGAAGAGGGGCGGTAGCAGATGAGCCTGAGACCTCTGAACAAGCAGATAGCACTGAATAATTGTGGAAGGATTTTTAGTGGCATCCTAATAACACCTTTCTAAGCAACGGTGTTTATTTCATTGAACACCTCCTAAGTGCTACACAGAGCAACTTACCGCTGCTCCTTACTCCGTTCTGCCTGCTAAGTGTTTCTCTATTCATAGACAGGAAAAGACGCTCCAGGTGCCGAAGACTGTGCAGTTTGTGATACAGTAGGCCTGGATCTGTACAGGCATTGATCACTGTGGCTTGGGAATCATAAAGGCTGAGGAAGAACTGGATCCAAGAATGTCTTCAGCCCAGCCCCTGCTGAAAATACTATCTAGAAATGCCTTGGGTCTACTCCAGTCTTGATGCTGAGGGACAGCTCTGTGGGGTCTGCAAATGACGCATGCCTATCTGCTCTTCCAAGATACCACAGCTTATTGCCTTGCTGGGCAAATCTAGAGCCCCAACTCCCCCCCCCCAATCTTCCTCAAAGCAAAGATTTCCAATTACTGCTCTGCAGAAAATGTCAAAAGCATTATTCAACAACTCGGATTCCCGAGGTTTGTAATTTTTCGTATGTTTTTGCCCTTATCTGCCAGCTCTTGAAAAAGACCAGCTTTTTCCTCTCCAGAGAGCTTAATTTGCAGAGCTGTGCAGTCTCCCTATTATACGCTTATCGTCCTCTCCCTGTGGTAGGCAGAATGACGAGGATGACGAGGATGACAAAAAAAAAAAAAAAGAACCAAAAATATTTGCAGGCTTCCTGAAAATCTATAGATTGAAACATCCGAAAAGCCGAAGGCTCCCATTCCCCCAGTGACCTGGAACAAGGCGAAGGGCGGTTGGCCTCAGCGCTTGAGGTCTACTCAGCAGGAGCCCCTGACTAGAGCTCACAAGGTCCAAATTCTTCTTCCTGGGGCCCATGGAATTTCCTCTAGCGGCTTAATTGAAGGATTAACAGCTCTGAGGTTCTTAAAGCGCAAAGAGGATCTCTCGGGAGGAATGCCCACACCAGTGCTATATTAAGTTTTGGTATCCTAAGGACCAGAGGCCAGGGTAGCTTGCATAGCTTGGCCAGGGTAGATTGACTCTTCTCCTGTCTGTCTTGCCCACCCATTCTCTGATAAGGCAATTGACGTTTTTCTCGGCGCTGTTAAGTGCTATACAAAAGCAAGTTCAAGTCTCCTAGCTCTCATTCTTTCACCTAGATGGCGCCCCATACCCTGTCTGCATGGCAATTCTGAGCCGCAGTCTCCCTGGATCGGTTCCTCCCAGGATCCCCAGGAAGCGGGCGCACTAGGACTGCTGGTTCCCTGGGAGAGCCGCCCTGCCCGCCCAGGGGCTTACTCGGGGGGAATCCCCGCCCACCTTGTCATTCCTGCAGGGGAATCCCCGCCCCCTGGGCCTGTCACTCCGGGAAGGTAGTTCCCGCCCCTCGACTCCAGCGGTGGGAAGGAATCCCCGCCCATCCTGGAGGCTCGGAGCATCCCCTGCGCGGCGGCGCCGCGAGCAGCTCACTCCCAGTGCCAGTGCGTGCTGGCGGCGGGCGGTGGAACGCGGCGAGGCGGCTGCTGCCGGCGCCCCCCGAGCGCCGGGGCCGATCGGAAGACGCTCGGGATCGCGCCTCCCGCCGCAACCGGCGAACCCCTGCGGCGCGGCAGCTCCCCGCAGGCGCAGCGGCGGCACCGGTGTGGCAGGGGCGGCGGTAGCTACTCGGGCACCGCCGGGCGGCGCCTGGGTCTGAACGCGCCAGGAGCGGCTCGAGCCTCCGCCGACTCACGAGCAGGTGAAGCGAGCGGGCGCTGCGGCCGCGACGGGGGTGGGGTGGGGTGGGGGCTTCGGGTGGGTTCTCGGGGGAGCGGAGCCGGGTAACCCCAAGACGGTGTGCGCCGGAGAAAGTTCAGTGGCAATCGGGTACGGGAATCCCGGTCCAAGCAAAGGGGGTGAGTGAGGGCACCCAAGTGGGTGCCCACGTTACGTGGCGCAAACTCCTCTTCCATCTGGTGGGAGGTAAGCGGGGCACAGTGGAGGAGAGGGATGGACCGAGAGGGACGGAGGCAGCGGGATAACCGCAGGCGCACTGCTTGGGACACCTAAAACCGGTCAAGAGCCCTTATCCCACTGTGTTGGCTGGTCTCTCTACCCTAATCCGTTACTGTCTGAAGGACCATCGTCCCGCGCTTTATTTCTTGCTACCCTCACCCCCTCACATCCCCCCTACCTCCATGGCCCACTAAGCGGCGCGAGAAAGAGTGGGCATGAAGAGCAAGGACATCTTTGGGGTGATAACGGCATCTGCCAGAGAGAGGAGGGATGTTCCAGTAGGCAAAGTATTCCCCCCCCCCCGAAGTCTCCCCAACACACACACCATGAAGCACAGAGTGAATTGAGGGACGGGGGTGGGGGGTGTGTGGAAATCTAGGACCGCGGACAGAGTTTGCCAGAAGCCTGCCCTTGGCAGCCCTACTCTGTGCATAGTTCTTGATAAGGAACACTGGACTCAAACCAGGTCTGACGTGTGTGGTGGCAGACACTGGAAAGAGACACCCAGACACCGGAGCATGCCAGAGGTTGGGCATTTGTCGGAGGCTTGAGCTGGGTCTTGCCTCTTCCATGTGTTTAGCTTGTCAAGTCACGATGAAGCTCCGGAATAGGTAAGTGGTTGCTGAGTGGCCGAAGAAGGTGAGCTTCTATTGCGGACACACCCCTGGATCTTCAGGGCGCCTTCTGGGGAGGGAGTGTCCTCCCACCCTCATCTCTGCTCCTGGCTTGGGCTTTAGGCCCCCACTGTTCCCACTGGGTCAGCCTTTTCTGGGCTGTGACTTCTGGGTGGGAGCCAGGTAGGTAGAGGCTGGCAGGTGCGGTGTGGGAGGGTGGCTTGTGCAGGCGGAATAAAATGTCTCAGAGCACACCCCTGGCTGTGGGTGGCTGTGCTGGCTACATGAGTTTCTTCTTCCATTGGGATGGGCCAGGAACTGCTGCTGCTGCTGCTGCTGCTGCTGCTGCTGCTGCTGCTGCTACTATAAAAGCCACACCATGGTGTGAGCTGGGGTGGCATGTGACGGGGTAGAAGAAGCGGGGTGGTAGGTCTTGGGAGAAAAATCAAAACCGTGTGAAGTGTATAGATGCATCTCCCTTGACATAGTTAATAAGCGCCTGGAAAAAACATCGAATCACGCTTTAAATCTATCATTGAAATTGATTTTGGATGCGCTTATAGCAGTTTACTATTTAAGGAAGCGTAGGATAATCCCTCTATTCATTTCTATCGTTTTGGAGCACCTGTGGTTTGCTGGGCCCAGAGTTTCCAGGAGATGTATGTAGAGGAATGAGCCTCGCTCTATCCCTGCTGTGAACATTTTGGTGTAGCAGGACACAGATACCTCAACAGTGATGGGCAGTGATGACGCAAGCTGGTGCCCTTCTGATCTGTAGTAAGTCCCCTATGTTTAGTGGGTGACGGATTGAAGGGATAATTGCATGAATAATTCAAGTGTGTTCCAAATGAAACATCTCAGGGATCCGGAGGAGAAAAAGGCCCCCTTTTCCCCCATGGGGATCTGAAAGCCTCGTGGAGGGCCACCTAGGCCACCTAGGTGTGTGCCGAAAGGTTGACCCTGTCTCCAGATTCTGCCATAGCAGAAGAGGCTGAGCTCTGCCCCACAAGGAATCTAGTTCTCCAGACAGTTGGGGAATGTTTGGGATTTTTGAGCAAGGGTCTGCCCTGATCAGGTGTGGGCTCTTGGGCAATCTCTGGCAGAAAGAACTGAGCTGGGGAGAGAGGAGAGGCGGCAAGTCTGCTGGGGAGATCTTGCTGTGCGGTGGTGGGGGAGGCAGCAAGGTCCTGAGCTGGCGGATGGAAGTTGATGAGGAAGGAAGGAGAGTCATCAGCTGTGGGCTTGAAGTGCGAGCATGGGTGGGATTTAGCAAGTAGAAACAAAGGCCGCCTGCAGGTTCTAAGAGCGAGAAGGTGAGCTAAATGAGGGAGTTTGGGTTTCGACAAGGCAGCAATCTGGAGAAA
>NC_022021.1:32386082-32407137 GCF_000317375.1 Microtus ochrogaster | reverse complement strand
TGGCTCTTGTGGGGAAGCGAGAGGACAATTTTGTGGAGACTGTTCTCTCCTTTCACTTTGGGTCTAGGTAGACAGACTTGCATAGCAAGTACCTTTACCAACCGAACCACCCAGCCCGCCCCCCAGCCTTCTTTTTCTCACTATTTGTTGCAAAACTTGTCAAGGCCCTGAGGACCTATGGGATAAATAGTTCAAACCTTAACTGTCTGCCTAGATTTCTCTCTTGCCACATTACCCAGCACACATGCGTGCACACATACACACACACATACACACATGACAGACAGATACAAACACACATGTCACTCACACACACGTGACACATACAGTTACATAAGACAGACATGCACACACATGTGCAAGAGTCAAGGAATAGTCTTCCTTAACACCTATGGTCTTTGCCTTACAAAGCCATTTCCCCTGGGTGGTGAATTCTAGATTAATATTCTTTCTTCTCTGGTGGTCCTGACAAACTCCCTCTTCATCAAGATCCAGTTACGGGGCCGCGTCTGTGACTCTGCCACCGTTCTCCCAGGAGACCTTGTGCTGCTTTCTTTGCTGCCAGTGCTAAAGAGCCTGAGGACCTGCCCATCAGGCTGCCCTGTCTCTCGAGGGCAGTGGTTCTCCACCCACAGGGATCAGATGTCAGACATCCTGGACATCAGATATTTACATTACAGTTCATAAGAGTAGAAAAATTACAGTTATGAAATAGCAGCAAAATAATTTTATGGTTTGGGTCACCACAACATGAGGTATTATATTAAAAGTTCTCAGCATTAGGAAGGTTGAGAACCACCGCTCTAGGACCTTATTATATACTTGTGCCCACATGAGCCTTGGGACAGTGGCCTCAGTCTAGACAAAAAGAGTCAAAAGGGAACTGCCCCAGGCTGATGGCACTCTGGGGTCTCTAAACCCTGAGAGGGAGCGCTTAGTGGGCTGGCAAGGGAATAAGACTATTAACCTAGATCACAGGAAGCTAGTGTGTCATACCTTGGTGGAGGAGGCATCATCATCTAAAGGTAGCCCTAGGCCTGGGTACATCAACCACAAGGGGAAAAGCTATCTCAAAGAAGAAGAACTGCCCCCCCCCCCCTGCCACTGGCCCCAAAGGTCACAGCCAAACTCAAGAGGAGTCTGAACCTCTGAGAGACTTTCTTCTGTCTTCAGGAATGTCCCCTGAGTGCCCAGCAGGAGGCTGAGCCCATCATGACATAGGAAGAGCTAGGTTGGCCCTCAGGGGTGGGGGTGGGGCAGAGACAGGCAGTGAAGCTGGTGCCCAGAGAGTTGAAGAGGTAAGGCCACTGGAAGAGACTGGGAGCAATCTAAAGCAGAGGCTCTCAACGTGTAGGTTGTGACCCCTTTAGGGGGTCAAATGACCCTTTCACAGGGGTCTCCTAAAACCATTGGAAAACACAAATAGTTGCATTGCAACTCATAACGGTAACGAGATTACAGTTATGAAGCAGCAACAAAAATAATTTTATGGTTGGGGGTCACCACAACACGAGGAACTGTATTAAAGGGTTGCAGCATTAGGAAGGTTGAGAACCACTGCTCCAAAGGATGGTCACTGAGCCAGCTTACAAAAGAGGAGCATGATTGAAAAGAGCGAAAACGGGCCTCCCGAGCGCCAGCTATGCTGTGGAGTGTTTGGAGAAGGTAGTGGTACCTGAAGGAAAGTGTTTTGAGGAATGAGTCCCAGTTTCCCCTTCCCAGACCTGTTTGGCAAGCAACAGAAAAGTAGGAGAAAACAGAAAATCCAAAGAAGGGGTATCTGAGAGGGATGAGGTTGGGGACAATCAAGAACAGGTACAGGGGGAAAAAGGCTGCCTTCTGCCTTCTAAGAAGGAAGGCAGAGTTTGGGAGCACACTGAAGAGAGGAGCCTATAGTGCCACACCCCGGGATCACAGACTCAAGTCTTCTTGGTAATCTGGGAGTGCTCTGCTGAGAACTCCTCCTTAGGCTGGGGGCTTGGAAGGAAGTGACCTGCAGGGTCACTGCTCGCCCGCCCGAGTGGTGAGCTTGGTTCTCTATGAGGTTGCTAAGGGCGGGGAGAAGGATTCCTGGACTGGAGAAGGAGACTTGGCTGGAATTTAGGCAACGTGGAGAATTTGTTGATGACCGGGTCGTTGGAATTTCCGAGTAGCTACTTCACAGCTGTTTTTAAGAGATATACAAAGAGGTGCTGAGGTGTGGAAGTTCCCAGATGACTGCCTCCAGTGTGCAGTAGGCTCTTGGAACAGCTGGATGAGAAGGGAATACATCTCTTACCTTCCCGTTCCCATTGAGTATAGTTGGGGGAACGTTAGAGGAGGTTTGACCATGCAGGATCTCCTTCAGTGTTGGAGGAAGAGCCTTGGATTGCTCTGCCCCGCCTGCCCTTGCTGTTCTTACATGAAAACCTCTGGGTTTTATCTATTGGCCTACAGTAGTGGCTCCACCTTCATCTGATGTTCCTATTAGGCAAAGGTCCAGTTTCTGGGCTCATCAGGATGATCTGCCCTGTCCCCCTGTGATCTGGAGAGGGACCATATCTCATCCCTTCCAGGTCCTGTCTTTGTGAAAGTTAAGGCCTGGGAAAGAGAGAGCAGTGATTCCATCCCTCAGCCGGAGTTAGAGCTGCAGCAGACCCTTGCTTTATCCGAAGACTCTTGTCAAATTCAAAGCAATTGAGTCTGATGAGGTAGGTGAAAAAGGAAGCATTGTACCCACTCGGTTTTATTAATGGACTTTTGATTGCACACAGAAAAATGAAGGAAATATTCTTAGTTACTAGTGAAGAAGAGGAGAAATGGAGTACCTCTCTTTATTTCCTAAACACGCAATGGATATATGCTGAGCTAAATTAACTTGGGGAGAAATAGAAGTCTAGAATGCAGCCCTCCCATTCTTCATTTTCCAAGTGGCTGGTTCATGCCTGGACCATGCTGTCCTTTGGGCTTATGCATTGGTTGCATGTAAAAAGAGAGATACCTTAAGACATTTAAAACTTGAAAATCCTTCATATTGGTGCAATGGGGAAGGGGTAGAGTTTGTCTCTGGGTAGATAGACTTTGGAAGCCAGGCAGGTCATGTGATTCAGCCTGACCGTGAACTGAAGGGTTCTATATTCTGTTGACAAATGTGTCTGACAGAATACCGTGTGTTTACAACCTGACCCTACTCAATGGTTGCAGCTGTCCCTTGTGCTGTGACAAGGCCAAGGGACTAGTTTGCTAAGGGGCAGGTGTGTGGACAAGACACCTGTATCTGCTCAGTCTCTGTCACTCACCTGGGGGCCATCTCTCTCTCAGATGTCAGATGACACCCTCTCCACCTGACTCTCGGTCCCTGTCACGTCTGGTCCTGGCTGTTCCATGCTTTTCCTACCTATTTGAATACATTGTGAGCAAGTGACTGGCTAGAAACTTACAGAGAACAAAAACCTTAAGGTTCTTAACTCTTTCTGACACAATCTAATGAAACCAGACAGCAGCAAACATCTGGCCCATGTTCAAATCATCATTAGGGGATATTTTCCCCCGTGACTCAAAAGTACTCTTACAACTTGGCGGTTTTGGGGAAGCAGGGATGGGGAACTTCTGTGTACAATCTGGATTTATTTCACACAGAGGATTATTTTAAATTTTGGATGAAATAATAGTAAGAAAGTGGAAAGATTTGTCAGAAGCAGCTGGGTCCCTCCAGGAGGATAAGAAGGAATCGAAAACCTAAAACAGGGTAATCTACTCCTTTGCCTGCAGGTTGAAGTCAATTGAGGCCTTACCCAATAGGACCTGTGCTGGTTTAACAGTTTCTGGGCAGAGAGACCGCTGTGGCTTATTTGTCCTTTGCATAATGATACCCCGAGGTGTTTTGCAGGAGTGGAAATGGATTTGAGCAGCTCTGTTCCTGGGCTCACTCTTATCAACACTCGGGCACCTCTAGTACTTGACTTTGTAAGGACTAGTCTCACTCTGTTATCTCAACCGAATCATCCACTCTAAAGCATGCAGCCCCTGTTGTCCTGGCCTCAGAAGAGTGCTTGTCCTGCCTTGCTAAAAATAAAGATGGCATTCAGATCATGCCACAGGGGATTCCTACTGTGAGCAGGGGCATACTCAGTGCTGTGTAAACCCAAAGTCAGTTCCTGGCTGGCACCTGCCGGCTAAAGCAGCGGGAGTTGAGCTGGGAGGAGGGGTGAGCAAGAGGACAACTTTGCACGCTGTTGTTCTCAGTAGGGGACGGAAGTCAGGGATCTGAGCTTCTGTGCAGGGGTGGTTTCTGGGCACCAGGAGGAAGCTGGTGGGATGGATCAGGGATTCTGGGAGCTTTGGCTTCCTGGGAACATGCCTGGCTACAGTTGCCCCAGGAAACGTAGGAATTCCTCAACAGGGAGACAGAATAAACAGCAACTCCCCACTCTTCACCCAAGGCCAGCCGGGTTCATCCTGTTTAAATATGCTAGGTTATTACTGTAATCCTGATATTCTATACCCCACTCTTCTTGGAGAGAGTTATAATGTCTTTTAACTGGAATGACTTTGACTGACATATACGTGTTTGAACACCCAATAATGCTGTCTCCCTTGAGGCGCGCCAGTGATGTGGCCCCCAGAAGTGTCATCACAACCTGACCCCTCTGTATAGGAAGCAGTAGGGGCTCATCATATGACTCAGGTTTACACATGGGTGAACACAGGCACTCTCGACCTCTTCTCAAGTGTTCCAGCATTGCTCTTTCTACACCCAAGACGATGCAAATGGAGCCAAGGTTAATGAAATAAGATGGCAATAAACTCTGTTTGTGTGTGTTGGCCAACAGACACTTATAAAATGTCGGAATTCAGCTGTGTGTCAGTCCATTCCCGAAACCCTGTTGCCTGCCCTATTTGGCACAGTGTATTTTATAGAGATTTGGGTAAAACTAGATTGAGCTATATGGGTCTCCTGGTGAGGAAATTAACTTTCAAGGCTAAAGCAGCCATGCAGATACTATTACAAATCACTCAGCATACCAAATTGGCATGGCTCCCTCCCACAATTTCCCCTAAACCGCTCTCCACCCCCACACCGCCCTGGTCATTGTGATTCCCAATATCATTAGGCTAAGAGAAGAGACAGCTGTGCCCAGAAAATAAGCTCCGAGTGTCCTCATCAGAAAGGGTTCTCTTGAGAGCTGGCCATGAGAGGCGTGAAGAGAGGAATGTTCCGGAAAGGACTGGCTTCGCCCTCTCTCTGAGTCTAGTGCTGATCCTGGAAACCCTAAGCAGGTGTAAAGCTGATTGACTGTTGGATTGGTGACTGTGGCGCAGCAATGTTGGGCACCAGGGAGGTACCCTTGGTACCTGAAGCGCTCGTCCACCGTCTGGTCCCTTGCCTGCCCCCTTTCCTGAGCACTGTCCTTACCTTAAGCATGAGCCTATCTTAAGATGAGCTGTCATTGTCCCTTGCTCTCCAGGATTCAGCACAATGGTGAGTGTGTGGTAAAAATTAAGATGCTTCTAATGTTCACTCTTTGGCAAGCACTATTCTGAACACTCATTCAAGTCATAATAATCCAGTGAGGTGTAGCCTTTTATTGGTCTTAGGGATGCCAAAACAAATTAACACAAGCCCGGTGGCTGAAAGCAACAGAGATGCATTTTCTCCTGGTTCTGGGAGTCAGAAGTCTGAGGTCAAGCTCTTTGGCAGGGCCGTGTTCTCTCCAAATGGTTCAGGGGGAAAAACATGGCTCACCTCCTCCAGCTTCTGGTGTCTGTTGACATTCCTTAAGGCTGTGTCACTCTGCTGTCTGCCGCTGTCATCACACGACCGTCTTCTCGTGTGTGTGTGTGTGTGTGTGTGTGTGTGTGCACGCACGTGTGTGTGTGATGTGTGTGTGCTCTCATGATGGCATGATTCCACTTTGTGTCTTTTTAAAGGACATTTGAGATTAAATTTGGTGGCAAGCAGATTGTCTTAGTTGGGATTCTTTAGAGGAACAGCACCGATGGTATTGAAAATCTATTAAAAGGGTGTTTATTAGACTGGCTTATACACCACCACAGTCTAGTAGTCCAGCGATGGTGTCTTCACGTTGGAGAGGTGATTGAGAACCGGTGACTACTCAGTCCATAACATATGGGGTTGTCTTTCCACCTCTAGCTCATTGGCAACTGTGGAACCGTTGTACACTTCACTGTTCTCAGACATCCCGATTTCACAGAGTGTATCAGGGGATACAGGCTCAGAAAGGTTAAGTGACAACCTCATGCCCTCTTCATTTGAGTCCAGATCTCTGTGCCTCCTAAACCAGAGCCCTCAGCCATATTCTACAAGGAATCTCTGAGAAGCAGGAATGGCCCAGGATCCTGGCAGTCCCTCCAGACTTCTGAGTCTTCTAAAAGTTCCTTTCCTTCTCACAGATGGTTAATACGTCGGGAAGAAATCTCAGTCTCAGAATCTCAGTTTCTCGGAGAAGTTGGCCTAGAATTGAAGCCTGAGACGCCAAGAAGTTAATTTTGCTTTCTCTCCCCTTTGGGCTTAAGACTTTCCCTGATCTATCTTGAGATTTGATGGGTTAAATGCTCTTCCTTGAATCCTCACAGGGAAGGTAGAGATGACCAGGTCCAATCCTTATAGCCAACAGTGTTGAGCATCCGTGTCCTGAGTTCATGAGTAGGGAAGGAACTAGAAAACTCAGAGTGTGTGAGGAGCATTGGCATCTGGGCTGTTCCTGTTTCTCGGAGGCTCTGTGTAGAAGAACATGATTGAGAGCTTGGGCTTAGGAGAGAGAACTCATTTGGAAGAATCCCGGAGGTCTTTGTTAGTCTCGTTTTCCTTACATGTGAACATTTTTTTTTTCTGTACTTTTTGGGTTTTGTGGCCCCTCCATCTCTTTCACGATGATGGAGTCCTTGGGTGACTACATAGACTTTGTTTGTAGGTTGGTAGACAACCTACTCCATTAAATCTTGCTAAAAGGCTGGCCCCCTCTGTCATCAGCTTTGGGCAAGTCATGGGAGAAGCCAAGAACAAGGTCTTGCCAGGAAAGAGAGCAGCTACCTGCACCCCTTTGTTGTTGACTCAATCTTCGTTTCTTTGTTTTCTTTCTTTTTTTTCCCCTCCCTCTTCCCTTCCCTCTCTCCTTTCTTCACTCCCACCCCTTCTTTTTTCAGAATCTTGCCATACTGGTCAAGCTGGTCTTGAACTCTTAGGCTCCAGTGATCTTTGCCTCAGCCTACGGAGTAGTTAGGATGACAGGCTTGACCCACTGTGCTCAGTTTAGACATCTTTAAAAAATAAGGCCAACCTTGAAAATTACATCAGCATGCTCGTAAGTAAACATCCAGATTTGGGGGAGGAAAAAAAAAAACCCACTCTTTCAGGCCAATAGTAATTGTAATTGAGAGCATGTCCAAGCCCCACAAGTGTTGGTTGGCCTTCCCTCATGGAGAGGGCTACCGCAGCTGATCAGCACTGCTGGCAGACGTAGCTGCTTTCCCGCAGGAAGGCACAACCCTGGGTATTTGATACAGCATGCACTCCACCTCGGCGGTCGTGAGTGAGGTTTGCTATGGTAACCAGAACTTGCCTGAGGGTTGTGCTTGTGAAGTGCCACTCATTGGTAGTACCCTTTATTTTTAGCAGCTACCAAAGAGGAGCTGCTGCTCATTGTCTTTGGTAACAGGCAGGTGGGTAGTCACAATGGAGCCAGGATGAATTTTCTGTGCTGTTCTGTGTGGAACGTTACCACCCACCACCGTTCTCAGTTATTGGATCATGGTGTGCTCCTGGGATCCCATTGGTTCCGATCCTCGCCAGAACCTGCACGCGAAGACAGTTGGACGTACTATTTTTTAATAACACGCTCTCAGCTGCTGTTCCCCATCTTCATCTTGGCACAGCATGCCCACGTTGTAACAGTGGTGGTCCTGTAGCTAGGAGGTGGGTAGCTGCCCGTAAAAACCACGGAGAGCTGAAAGCACAGCAAACATTTGGAGGAGGTAGTATTTTTCCTCTCAACAGGATGCTCAGTTTTCTCTTAGGGCTTACACTCTGCCCTTGATGCCCTCAAACTTGTTCTCCTTTCTTTTTCCTGTGTGTGTGTGTGTGTGTATACTGGATGCTCAGTTTTCTCTTAGGGCTTACACTCTGCCCTTGATGCCCTCAAACTTGTTCTCCTTTCTTTTTCCCCACTCAGCTAATATTTATTCAACACATGCCACATAAAGAGGTGATACACATGCCTCCCATTCTGTCTATGGGGCAAAAATCAATGAAATTCCGATTTCTTTGAACTACCGACTCTCTCAAAGTGCTCAGCATTCTCGGAAGATTGACAGGAGAGATGGGGGCTGCTTGGCAGGCCCTTCCCTTTCAGCCTGTACTCACTCCCTGAACCATCACTTCATCTGATCCTTTACTAGAACCACCAGCTTCCTGTGTCTTCTCCTGCCCTTGTCCCCCAAACTTTCTATGTCAAGTCAGCTCAGCCTCCTCTGTTTTCCTGCCCTTGCATGCTGTTGTGTCCAGGGAGAGAAGAATTGAGAAAACACTGCTTTGGGAACATAGTAGACCTGCAAACCTCTATGCCCAGCACTTGGGAGGAAGAGTCAGGAAAATGAGGGGTTCAAGGTTATCCTCAGCTACTGAGTTGAGTTTGAGGCTGACCTTCATTGCAAGAGACCTTGTCTTTAAAAAAAAAAAAAGACCACAATGAGTCCCCAAATCCAATTTTCTGGGGACTTGAAGCTGGCTGGGATCCTTCTGGGTAGGGGCTGTGAAGATGGTTCAGTGGGTAAAGTGCTTGTGTTGCAAACAAGAGGGCATTAGTTCAAACTCTCAATGCCTACATAAAAACCAAGTGTAACTGTGAGTGCCATAACCCCAACACTGTGTGAGCAGAAACAAAAGGGTCCCTGGGGCTTATTGGCCATCCAGTTTAGCAAAAGTGATGGTTTCCAGGTTCAGTGTAGACTTTCTCTCAAAACCTAAGGTTCAGATTGATAAAGAATTTCCCATGTGTCCCCACGCACACACGCAGATCCTCCTTGGCATCCTGTTGTACATATCTAGAGCTCAGTGGACCCACATGGTTTGGAGTGTAAACTGTAGCCTACAGTGGAGACAGTCTTGGTGTCATCATTGGTCAAAGAGTAGAGTGGAAGGCTCATCGACAGTGAGATGGGTTAGCAGCAAAGGCACTTGCCACCAAGCCTTACAGCCTGAGTTTGGTTCCCAGAACCCACAGGATGAAAAGAGAGAACTGAACCCTACAGACCATACATGCTCTGGTTTCTGCAGGCATGCCGTGGCACACTGATGGCTACACATTCACACGCATGTGCACACATGCACGCACACTCTAAATGAAATGAAGAAGACAAATCCCTAGACTATTTGCATGGTGTTGCTGAGACTCAAGCGCTCGCTGATCCTGGGCTGTGATAACATTCGTTCTTCATAAAGCATCTCTATAAAAGAATGAAATTAGTGTTTCATGTCTAGGGTGGAAGAGAAGAAATGGGACATAGCTCACACCTGAGCCAGGGAGATGCTGTATCATCAGATAGTCCAGATCGGCTGACGAACCTTCTGATGAAACCTGAAGAGTCATGCTGTCACTAACTGTTCCTTTTCAAGTGGGAAGAGTCCCATTTTGCATATAATTTTAGATGATTTCCTCAATAGTGATGTAATATGTGCAAAATTCTGCTTATGTGGTCAATAAATCAAGTATGTATTTGAGACCTACCATGTGTGAGCCCCTTCAGCTGCAGTAAGACAAACATCCCATAAACTGAGTCCAGATGAGCTTGTATTCTCTCCTTGATCCACACTTCCAGATGCTTATAATCTTCTCTTCTGAAGGTTGCCAGTGATGCCACATTTGCTAACGCCTAAGATAACTTCTGACCCTGCCCTGGATCCTTCCAAACATTTGACATTATCAGTCTATCCTCTGCTCTCCTTGAGTTACTTCTTGCTTCTGAATGGCGCATTTTGTAGGCCTTCCTCTTTGATCCCCACATCAACATTCTTTTTCATTTGCAAGGCTGCCTCCTTACTCCACCCCTATCCCTCTTACAATGCTGACGAGCCCAAGATTGAGCATTTGGATTTTTTGCCTTTCTGTGATGTCTCTCATTCTATGGCTCCAAATGCCAGCCAGAAGTCAAGAGTGCTCACCAATATACCTCCATGTTGCACTGCTCCCATATGTAACTGCTTACCTGATCCATATGGTTCAACCTCTTCTCCCTCTGCTTTTCCCTCCTCTTCACTCCCCTTTCCTTTCTCCCTCTCTTTTTGTCGTCCTCGAGGTGGTCTCATGTAACCTAGGCTGGCCTGATTTTGAACTATTGGTCCTCCTATTTCTACCTTTCCTGGACTAGGATTACAGGTGTGTGCCACTATGTATGTTGTATGCGGCGCTAGGAGCTTTGTGTATTCTAAAAGCACTCTGCCAGCTGAGCTGTATTCCCAGCCCTCTTTCCCTCCCTCCCTCCCTCCCTCCCTTCCTCCCTCCCTGCCTGCCTTCCTTCTTTCCTTCCCTCCTCCCTCCTTCTTTTTGACACATAGCTCTGGCTGGCCTCAAATTCATGATTCTTCTGCCTCATACTGAAATTACAGATATGCCACCATACTCAGCTCAGATGATACGTCCCCACTTGGTCCTTTATGATATACCTGAAACCTAACCATGTCTCAACCCTTCTCTCATTCAGGCTTTCCTTATCTCCCCACTGGGTATTTTAGGAGATTCCCAATGGCTCCTTTCCCCTTGTAGTTTGTTCTCAATGAGCATCCAGAATTATTCTAGTAAAATACCAATCATTTCATGTCACTTCTGTATATAGATCTTCCCAGTAAATTCCCATCAAACTCAGAGTAAAAGCCTGCTCATTGCACAGGCACCGGGCCCTTGCTGGTGCTCCCCAGCCCTGGTCCTCCCTTCTCGACTTCATCTGTTAACTCTTCCTGCTGGCATAATTATACTCCACCTTTGAAGTATTCTCCCTTAGGACTATGATGCCATTCCCTCCAGAATGTTCTTCCATCTTACTTTCTCCAGGTCTTGATTCAAATGCCCTCTATTCCATCCTGAGGTTTCCCGGTCCCCACTTCTCAGCTGTGTGTGTGTGTGTGTGTGTGTGTGTGTGTGTGTGTGTGTGTGTGTGTGTATACTGCTGACTATTTGGCCCACTGCTATATATATCACCAACCTTTAGGAAAAATGCTTGTCCAGTAGTCGGTACTCAGGAAATATTAGTTGAGAGAATGAATTAGAATCAGTGGCATTTTAAATTTAAATACTGGTGCTCTGGGGCCCATGATTTAATTGGCACAAGGTAAAACCCAAGCGCGGATATTTCTTGAAGGCTCCCAGGGGGATTCTAATGTGAGCTAGGGTTGCCAACCACTGCTTTGTGATCTGAACTCTGTGTTATTTTTTGCTTTCTTGGAGTTTTATGTCTGTGGCATATGCTGTTATATTCTTAGAAAATCCATTCATTTCAAAACCTAAATTGCAGTGAGCGGTGCTAATAAAGCTAGCGCTGCATAGGGTAGCAGATTAGGGTTTTAATTGGAGCATCCTGTTGGAGCGAATATTCTGGACATTCATCCCTGTATAGTCTTGGCTGAAGCTGGACTGGGAGGAACAGGCCCCGTATTACAGTGTTCTCTGTGAGCTTCCCAGATTAACCTTAGACTTTTAAAAAGGAGGGGGGACTTGCCTGTGGCTGTTTCTAAACTCCATGTGCCTGAGTCAGCCACACACATTTTCGGCCCCTACCCCATGTCCGCCTGCCCGCTGTCTAAATTCTGCCATCTCTTGAGGCTCAGGTGACAACTCGTCTTCCTTTCTTCCCTGACTGGCAGCTCCTTCCAGGACGCTTGGCACAGTCACTTGGCATCCAGCCCATGCTGTCGAGCAGGTGAGCCTGCTGCCGAGGGCATCTTGTGTTTTGTTACTTTCCATTTTCCCTCTCAGGCTAGACTAGACTTTGTCTAGGGATGCCTGGTCACGATTTCGACATCTTTTGAGTCCCCAGCAGTAGGTGGTAAGTAGATGCTGATGGAGGGCTTGAACTGTTCCCGTTGGCAGTATGGACAGCATCATCTAAGGAAGGCTGTCTGGACGAAGGCTGGTACATCCTTCATAATGAACACCCCAGCATTTTCCACTCGGGTTTATCATTGATCTATATCATTCTCATTTGATGACTTTTTTTTAAAGCAACTGAACATGTGCCTTATGAGGTTTAAAATCCCAGGATTTCAGAACACTGACTGAAAATGTCCTCAAGGAAGCCCAGACATGGTGACATTTGGCCTTCTTTCCAAAGGGATAGAATTATAATTGCAACCTAGGCCTAAGAGGACTTGGGCAAACAGGTCAGTGAAGGGATTCTTACAGGGTCTCTGCCTATTCCAAGGAGTTACTTTTCTTCTTTTTTAAAAAAAAAATTGTATTTTTTGCTTTTTTCAAATTTATTTATTTATTTAATGTATACAGGTGTTTTGTCTGCAAGTATGCCTACACTCCAGAAGAGGGCGTTGGATCTCATGGAACTGTAGTTGTAGGTGGTTAAGAGCCCCCGTGTGGGTGCTGGGAATTGTACCCAGGCCCTCTGAAAGAGCAGCCAGTGCTCTTAACCACAGAACCATCTTTCTAGCCTCTGGAGATATTTTCCAACTAGAATCCCATTATCTTGGTGACATTCTCCATTTCAATAGCTTTGGAGAGCAGGTAACCTGATATCCTAGGGTTGGAGAAAAGCCTGAAACCCAGCCCTTAACACCTTTATGTCTTTCTGAGGCTTAAGGGAAAACGATATCACAGTGAGTTGGGAAATGTCACAGAGCTATAAAATGCCAGAAAGCAATCTTCATCTGGTTGGAGGTGAATAAGAAACCACAAAGAAGAGTTTCTTCTGTTCTCCCATGAAGGGGTAAGGTTATCAGAGCAGCTCTCCAGAGGGGTACTGTTGATCTAGACTTCACAGCTAGGGTTTGAATGGTTGATAAGACTGTCTTTTCATTGCTTTGTCTAACACAGGATTTTGCTGTGTAACCTAGATAAGTCTCAAATTTGCTGTCCCCCTGCCTATCCCAATGGAGTGCTTGGATCACTGGCATGCGTCACTGAACCCGGCCTTTGTGATATTATCACAGGCAGAAGGCCTGGCCAGCAGTGGCCACAGCTTCAGCGAGGGAGGTCTTTAGGTGGCCAGCTGTGTACCCAAAGAGGTAGATGGATTGGTGTCCCCTCACCCAGAGAGTGGGTTCCAGAGAGCTCTGCCACCGGCATTAGCCTGCTACTGTTCTAACTTTTTTTACCAACAACCTGGATAAAGGCGTGGGTGACATGTTTCTCCTATTTGCTCATGACCCAGATCTGGGAAGCATAGTGACCTCATTTCACTCCAGGAACCAGAATGGAAACCACGGCCACGCCTCGCAGAAGTCAGCCAAGGGCTCAAGTAGAAGAATCTGCACTCAGGTCTGAAAACGCCAACCGTGTTTATTACGGGATGGCCAAGAGCCGGTCTTAGCAGTAACCTTCGTGGAAAGGATTCATTGTGGTGTGCCCAGGTGTGTGGGGCCAGAAACACAGCACCCAGTTCTGCCCTAGTGCCCCACATTTAGCCTGCACTGCTTGGCAGAATGTGGGGTGTAAGACAGCATCTCCAAAAGAAGGGCCCAAAGTAGGAGACAGTGGGAGATTCCGGGAAAGAGACTTGTTGTCTTCCAGGCTCTTCCACCTTCCAGCCCGTACCTATGTGGAGCATCACTTTATCAGCTCTTTGGCTGCTGTCTCCAGCTTCCTACCCACTTCCCACACCCTCAATGTTTCTACACTAAATCCATCCACCTGCATTTTCTGCCCTTCTGGTCTGACTGCTAAGCTTTGCTATAGAAAAATCAAACAAAAAACCACCCATAGAAAATCAAACAAAAAAACCACCCAATCTGGGTGTTGGGGTGTATGCTCCAAATCCTAGCACTTGGGAGGCAGAGGCAGGGAATTTCAAATTCTAGGCCAGCTGGGTCTTGTTGGGGGAGGCCGCTAGTTCATTTCCTGACTGCCCTGACCCAAAATAATCACACAGAAACTAAATGCAATACTGTTTGGCCAATAGCTTAAGCGTGTTTCTGGCTTACAAATCTTACATCTTAAATTAACCCATTTCTATTACTCTGTGTATCACCATGTGGCTGTGGCCTATCAGCAAGTTTCCGGTGGGCTCCTGCAGAGGTGTCTGTCTCCTGCTGGTGGCTACATGGCCTCTTTCTCACTCTGCCTACTCTCTCTATGTATCTCTTTCAGCCTGGCCCTACTCTGTTAAGCCATTGGCTGAAACCAACTTCTTTATTAGTCAGCGGTAATAAAACATACTTACAGCATACATCACCTCCCACATCAGGGTCTCCAGACACAAAAATCCAGACAACAGCCAGATCCACCCAGTGACTTGCAGTGGTGTAGCTGCTGTGGCGTTAATCTCTAAAGCCATCAGATGTGTGCGCTGATACGGTATAGATGCACAGTCTGGCCCTGGACCACGTTGCTTGCCATCCCAGCATCTACCCTAACTCTGGCCTTCCCTTTAGCGCCTACCACTGCCTTCTCCCTCCCTCTTAGGAAAGAGCCTTAGTTGGTGTTCAGAGAGAGAAGCAGTAGAAATTCCCCCACCATGTTTCCTCTCATTACAGACTACCCATTTCCACACCCTGCCTGCATGCCTTCCTTCTCTACCCATTTCCACACCCCGCCTGCATGCCTTCCTTCTCATTGTCCAGTCACCAGTTTAATGCTCTTGGGGACTGTGCTCTCTGGCTCTACTCAGGATCGCAGCTGACGAGGAGTCTCTCTCTAGCCTTTCTGCGTCTGCAGGGGTGTCCTCACCACTCCTTACTTAAGACTGCTTTGCCCTACATCCATAATCACCAAGTCTCTTGAAAAATGGGTCCCTGATGACCGTTCCGGCTTCTCGGATCTCTCGCGCTGGTTCCTCAGTCTGCTCTGAGGTCTGATTTCCAGCACAGACTCCAGTGAAATGCCTTTGCTGTGTCTACCAACACCTGATCCACTAGGGGCTTCTCAACACCACCACCGGCTGTCAGTCTCCGTTTTCCGGGATTCTCTGATGCCGCTTTCTTTGTTGATTTCCTTCCATCCCCTCCATCTTCTACCTGAACTCTTTGCCAAGGAAGTTCTCAGTGAATTTTTGGAGCAACCTTTAGAACCCCAGTGCATTTTTGGAGATAGGGTCTTGTTATGTAGTCCAAGCTAGCCTCAAACTCATGATCCTCCTGATTCAACCTCCTGAGCTCTGAGATTATAGGCATGTGTCTCCTTTACTTATTTCGATTGGATTTTGAGCTTTGCTTTATAGCCATCATTTTTTTGTGTGTGTGTGTCCATACTCTGCCCCCCCATAACCCCAGCAATCTGAGGCCCATCTTCAAACTGTATTATTTATGGACCAATTGATTATTCCTACATCTGAACCATCAACACGGTCTTCTCCTGAGCTCTGCTGTCTCCATCTGGGCAACCCTGGCTCCTCTAAAGGCACATGTCCCAAACTATAATTATCACATTCCACCTACAAATCTGCTCCTCTTCCTCGACCCCCTAGGTTGACCAGTACCCCATCCCACAGCACCCCTTTAAACAAGGAGTCTAGACTAATCCCTTATCTCTTGGTCATCTCTATAGTTTGACTTGACGGGTTTGAAGCTATAATCCATCGTGGGACCAGTGGCTTTATTGCATATGACTTATTTTTGAACAAGGGTCAAAGCATTGTAGCCGGTGACTAGAGAAGCAGTCCCATGTTGGGAATTTTCTTCTTGTATTGTCTTCTGGAAAGATGTGGCAAGCTTGTCAGATGCCTTTTCCTACAGGTGTCAAGTAGGGACTGCAGGACCCATGTCCCAAGATTAGACTTTGCAGCTCTTCTAACTCACAACTCACTCCAGCCCTGAATTGTCCCCTCTACTTGGTCTATACCACTTTACCCTAAGTGCTTGCTAGGCTCCTTAACAGCTAAGGAGCCATGATCCCAGAAACAAGTACTTTTGCTAAGGCCATCCAACTGAGTAGCTAGGCTTCCATTGCAGACTTGCTGTTCCCAAGCCCCCCCTCACCCCCCAGCACACCACTTTCTTCCTTTTGGTATTAGAGAGAAACTTCTTTTCAATTGAATGCAGCCAGTTGCGCTTCCTCATTGGTAAAATTAAACCTTTGAGGATAATAGAAAGACGCAATTCTGTGGTTTGCAGCTTAAATTGGAGCCTAAGTTCTTCTTAAAGGAATCTCTGTGCTTCCTATATGTTACTCTTCCTCCATTGCTATAACACACAGGGCAGTGTTCTTTATTGGCCACCACATCTGTTTTCCAGAGGCACTGGAGAAACACACGAGGAACGGTTGGTTAACTCTTTGCTTTACCTAGGAAGGGTTTTAATTAAGTGTGGGTCCTAGCCTCAGAGGATCCTGGCTGTGGCTAAACAGTTTGTGATGATTTTGAAGAGGTTTATCCTGGGTCTTCCTTTATAAGCTGGCAAAAAAAGAAAATGACAACTTATATGGGAAAGACTTCAAGCCCAGAAAGGAGACTCTCTATATAATATATGTATATATATACATATATATAATATATAATGCATATGTATATGCATACGAATATTTACCTCCCTTTCATTTTTGCCTCTAGACATTTTTTGCCAGACATTGTACCAGTGGGACTCAGAAGCCCGATTTAAACAGCGTATAAGCAGAAATCTTGGAGACAATGTAGGACAGTAACCAGGAGAAAAGGGCAAGGGGGAAGGTTGAGTCTGGATCAGAAACCGAGGCTGTCAAGACTGGATTCAAGGGTCAGCTGTGAACAGCTACTTTGATAGCACTCATTAGTGGCTGTCCTCAGCACTCAAGGAGAACTCATCTCTCCACAGCGTCTGACTATGCAATTGCTCTCTCCTTCCTTCATCTGATCCCAACGTTATTGTTGCAGCGTACCGAGCGTGCGCTCGCTCGACCTGTGGGCTTGAGGGACTGCCGAGGCCCAAGTAATTAAAGTCTGCAATCATTTCTTACCTTAAAGATAGATGGAAATAACCAGCTCTTGCAGCCATCCTTTCCTCAGGGGCCCAGGTGAAGAGTGTCGAGTGGAGTGGGGGTGGGCGGGCAGGCCGGGGTGGTGGAGGAATCGGGTGGGAACGGGGACAGAAATCTGGAGTGGATCAGCAAATGCTCTGTTCTCTCATCTAGTCTCTGTCTCTCTCTGTCATACTTTCCTCACTCACAGAGGGAAGCGATGATTATTAGTAATTCCCCAAACCTCTTTTCTCAATGATAATAAAATATAACAGCTGGATGAGGTGGCACACTTAGGCATGAGAAGAACCAGGGGTTCAGCGTTAGCCTTGGCTACAAAGTGAGTTTGAGTTTGAGGCCGGCCTGGGTGACATGAGCTCATGTTGCAAAGCTAAACTAAGGAGAAAATGTCTGTACCAGGAGTGGTGCCATACGCACCTGTAATGCCATCATGTGAGAGGCTCAGGCAGGAGTTCAAGGCCTGCCTGGGCTACACAGTGAGACCCTGTGTCCAAACAGCAGCAAAACCAAAATAACCCAGCTGTGGTGGTCTGTCCATACCTGTCAACTCAGCACTTGAGAGGACACTGAGGGATCACACGCTCAAGACCAGATTCAGTTACGTAAGGAGTTAGGGGCGAGTCCGAGATACCCCATCTCAAACAACAGCAAAAGAAAACATCGTAATACAGAGTTGTCGTTTTGTTTGTTCATTTGTCTGTTTTGCTGTAACCACACCGCCTGCTTTATTCCTTCTTGCTTCTCTGTAAAAAGTACCATAAAAGACATGGCTTGTCAACAACGCAAATATGTATTTCTTGCTGTGCTGTGTCCCAGAGGTCCAAATCAAGTTGCCACTAGACCGGGGTGGCCATGCTGGTGCGTGGATGGAGGTGTTCTTGTCCTTGTCCTCGGAAGGTACAAGGGGTTGAACTGCTCCTTGGGTCTTTGAGAGTAGATCTGTTGTCGTGAGTGTTCAGCTGTTAGAACCCAGTCACCTCCAGAAAGGCCCACTCCTGTGAGCACCGTGGGGCTAAGTTTTCCGGAAGGACTCAGCGGAGAGCCACAGGCATTCAGACCTTTGTGCTGGCCATTGAGAGTAGCCCTCCTTTCCTGTCTCATGACTAAAGACCCAGTCACATGGGTAGTGGTTTGGATTTCACCAGGCCTGGATGAATAAATTCCTCTACACTAAGCTGCTCGTGAAAGTAGCCCATTTGTATTAGGAATAATTTCTACGCCTAGTAAAAGATTTACAAAGGTGTAAAAAAAGAAAAAAAAATTAGTTCCTTTCCCTAAAACTTTCTTCCTCAGACCTTAGAGATCATCTCTTCTAATTTTACATTTTCTAAGTGAACACATCCAGAAAGGCGAGACGGCTTTCTACGGGTCACACAGCAAAGACTCCTG
The DNA here is from genome assembly GCF_000317375.1 of Microtus ochrogaster. Classification (NCBI taxonomy): domain Eukaryota; kingdom Metazoa; phylum Chordata; class Mammalia; order Rodentia; family Cricetidae; genus Microtus; species Microtus ochrogaster. The sequence goes on along the minus strand of NC_022021.1, from coordinate 32,388,643 downwards.
CCCCAAATGGCAAGATACTTGGCTCTCGGCACTTAAGAGAAAATTACAGTTTCATTTCCAAGAGGGCTATTTTTAAACAAGAGATTCATTCACCTTGGAATTTTTTTTTTTTAAGGAGGAAAAGAAAATAAACAAGTGCTCCAGATTTGTCCTTTTAAGCCGGTTTAAAAAGTTAGCCTTCTCCGCTGTTGAAGCTGGCAGGCTGGCATCCTGCAGACACGCCGTTCTGGTCGGCTCACTTAGCTGTTATCCCGAACGCCAATCTGACTCACGGGTGAGATCATGAGAAATCTGGACTATTTTTCTTGATGACTTTTTCTTTCCTATTCCAATTTTCTTTTTTGGTTTTTGGCTCTATAAGACATCCATGCTGGGCAGCAGGCAGCAGAGCCTTGAAGATTGTTCCGAGGTTGGTCGCTGCTGTCCTGTGAAACAGAGATAGCCAGAGTAGGCTTGGCTACTTGGCCCTATGTGGTTTTGGTGCAGAAACTTGTGTGTGTGTGCACGTGTGTGTGTGTGTGTGTGTGTGTGTGTGTGTGTGTGTGTGTGTGTGAGTGTGCTCACGCGCATGCTCACTCTGTGTGTGTGGTAATGACTTTCTGGGAACTTCTGTTTTATGGTATTCGAGTTCTCCTAATAAAATGGGTCATTCTCATTTAACAAATGCTTTTTGAAGGGCTGGTGAGATACCTCTGTGTGTGCCATGCTTACTGTGCAAGCATGAGGACCTGAATTGATAGCCCAGGAGTATGATAAAGCTCGGTGTCACAGTGCACACCTGTTATCCCAATGCTGGGAGCAGAGACAGAGATACTGAGGGCCCATTAGCCAGCCAGCCAAGCTGAACAAGGTCCAATGAGAGATCCTGTCTCAAAAAATAGGGTGAAGAGTGAGTGAGGAAGATACCATCCTCTGGCCTCCACATGCATGCAAACATGCATATGATATGCATGCAGGTCCCCCCACCCCAGTGCTTATTGAATAAATGCACCTCCCAATGTTGATACATCTTGGGAGCTTCTACCTAAATGAATCAGTAAACAGGACCTACTCTGTTGTATTAGGGTGATGATAGGTGGGGGGACCATTCATCCACCAAGTTTTAGTGTCGCTTATGTTAATTTAACATAACAAAGTGTTTCTTAGCCAGGCATTAGTGGCACATAACTTTAATCCCAGCACTTGGGAGGCAGAGGCAGGAGGATCTCTGTGAGTTTGAGGCCGCCCTGGGCTACAAAACAAGTTCCAGGACAGCCAGCACTGTTACACAGAGAAGCCCTGTCTCAAAAAGAACAAACAAACAAACAAAAAAATGATTTCTCTTCACACAATAACTTCGTGCAGAAGCTCCTTTCAGCAGGGGTCTCTCCCTTCATGGAAATTAAAAAAACAAGGGTTTTTTTTCTGTCTTCCACAGTTTCTCAGGTCTCCAGATATTTTGGCTCTAGCTGGTAGGAGGGACAAGAGATAGTGGGGGAAGAGTCACATCTGTCTCTGACTTGGAGATGATACCCAGGACATGGCCCTGCTCTGATGTGAGAGGGACAGGAAATGCCATCTGTGATGGTTTTGTCTGAGCGGTCTAAAAGGGAACATCTGGAACTTCTGGAACACGTGGGATTTGGGCTCCTGGTTCTGCTGTTGGGCCTTTGGGATACACTTGGGACACGACCCAGTCGTGGAGAGAGGAACCTAACGTGGATCTGCAGGGGAGTTATCACTTGGCCTCTGGTGACCTTGGCCACAGTTCTCCGTGCTGCCTCTCTGTGTCCTTCTCACTAAGTACCGCCCACTCTGGTCTCTGACCTTCCCCACCCCACCCCACCCCATCTTGTCCATCCTCTGCAAATCCAGTTCACATGTGTCTGAAGACAAATTATAATTTTGGGGGATCCGAGGGCCACAGGAGGTACTTGTAATAATTGCACAGAAATGTTATGTGTCATAAACTTCAGCACTCAGAAGAGAGAGGCAAGAAAGCCTTGAGATAATGGAGAAGAACGGACCTTGAACTTTGACACCATTGGGAAGGTTGCTCTTCGGTCCGGTCCTCCGGTCCTCCGAGGTAGCGGTCAGGCTATTTGGGTTTGTGAGCTTCTAGTCATGGGTTCATGAGTCAGCTGAGCAGGCCTGCTTCTAGAGAATAACTCTGTACCTGATTTTCTTGGACTTCCAGACACTGCCCCCCCAATCATGACAGGGAGACTTATTACTAATTATGAATGTTCAACCTTAGCTTATTTCTAAATGTTTCTAGCTAGTTTTTTTTCTAACTTAAACCCATTTCTATTAATCTGTGTGCTACCCTGAGGTTCATTTACCTCATCTATGAACTATTCATTCTGCTTTTCTGCTTCCTCTTTGTCTGTCTGTCTGTCTGGGCTCCAGCCACCCCTCCCCCTTTCTCTCTGTCTACCAACCCCACCTATCCCTCCTCTGCCTATCTATTGGCCGTTTAGCTTTTTATTAGACCATCAGGCACCTTAGGCAGGCAAAGTAAACAAAAGCAGCACACCCCTGCATGGTTAAACAAATACAGCATAAACAAAAGCAACACACCT